>NC_047107.1:108739950-109039950 GCF_902500255.1 Thalassophryne amazonica | reverse complement strand
GTGTCCACCAGTGCTGGGGCCTTCAGGGTTGAGTCCTCATAAAGGATCGTGACTGGGAGTCGTGTGGCAATGTGGGTGTGTCCCACGTGAATGTCTCGGCCCACCCCTAGCCCAGTCTCTAGGGGCGGGGCGTTGGAGTTGAACCGCTCGGGGCAGTCCCTCATGTGGTGCTCTATCGCACCACAAACAAAACAAGCTCCGTGGGCCCGTCTCCTCTGTGCGTCTGGTGCCCTAAATGTTGCCCTACTCGTGTCCATAGCTTCGTCAGCAGGGGGAGATGTTGACCCTGACTGGGGATGTTGTCGGGTGGTGGAAGGAGTACTTCCACCACCTCCCATCATCACGTCTTCCAAAGAGGAAGCAGAGACTGGGGACTCAGAGGCGGACTCATCCATTACCCAGGCCGAACTCACCGAGGTGGTTAGAAAGCTCCTCGGTGGCAAGGTTCCTGGGGTGGATGAAATCTGTCCTGAGTACCTTAAGTCTCGGGATCTTGTGGGACTGTCTTGGCTGACACGCCTCTGCAACATCGTGTGGCAATCGGGGACAGTGCCTCTGGATTGGCAGACCGGGGTGGTGGTCCCTCTGTTTAAGAAGGGGGACCGGAGGGTGTGTTCCAACTATAGGGGGATCACACTCCTCAGCCTCCCCGGTAAAGTCTATTCCAGAGTACTGGAGAGGAGAATTCAACCGATGGTCGAACCTCAGATTCAGGAGGAGCAGTGTGGTTTTCGTCCTGGTCACGGCACACTGGACCAGCTCTACACGCTCCATCGAGTGCTTGAGGGTTCATGAGAGTTCGCTCAACCAGTCCACATGTGTTTTGTGGATCTGGAGAAGGCGTTCGACCGTGTCCCTCGGGGCACCCTGTGGGGAGTGCTCCGGGAGTACGGGGTCCGGGGTCCTTTGCTAAGGGCTATCCAGTCCCTGTACAACCACAGCAGGAGCTTGGTTCGCATTGCCCGTAGTAAGTCAAACCTGTTTCCAGTGCACGTTGGCCTCCGCCAGGGCTGCCCTTTGTCACCGGTTCTGTTCATTATTTTTATGGACAGAATTTCTAGGCGCAGCCAGGGTGTAGAGGGGGTCTGGTTTGGGAACCACAGAATCTCGTCTCTGCTGTTTGCGGACGATGTGGTTCTGTTGGCTTCGTCAAATCAGGACCTTCAGTGTGAACTGGGACGGTTTGCAGCCGAGTGTGAAGCGTCCGGGATGAAAATCAGCACCTCCAAATCCGAGGCCATGGTTCTCGACCGGAAAAAGGTGCTTTTCCCTCTTCAGGTCGGTGGAGTGTCCTTGCCTCAAGTGGAGGAGTTTAAGTATCTTGGAGTCTTGTTCACGAGTGGTGGGACGGATGGAGCGTGAGATCGATAGACGGATCGGTGCAGCATCAATAGACGGATCGGTGCAGCATCTGCAGTGATGCAGTCGCTGTATCGGACCGTCGTGGTGAAGAGAGAGCTGAGTAGGGGGGCAGAGCTCTCGATTTACCGATCTATCTACGTTCCAATCCTCACCTATGGTCATGAGATTTGGCTCATGACCGAAAGAACGAGATCGCGAGTGGGAGAACTTGCAAAATCGCAGGGTGTTCAAATACTTATTTTCCTCACTGTAACTCTTAAATTAAATTGACATTGACATCAACAAATTATCAGTGTCTTATTTTTTGTTCTGCTTTTCAAGCAGCTTCTTTCTGTTCTGGTTTGTTTGCATGGTTTCTGCCTTCAGTCTTGTCTGTGGGAGGGAGTTTTGGTGACTGGCTTGGCTGGTCTACAATCACTTTTCAGCCCGATGATGAGGTCCTTTGTTTATTTGGCAGTATTAGTGCAGCATATAACTGAAACAATACTTCACATGGTGATACAAGCACCAAATCCAGCACAAATTCTCCTGAGACATTGCTGTTTTGAAAAAACCGACGGGCCACTTGAATTTTCAATAGGCGGCCACGTAGAGGTCAATTGAAGAATTACACAGGGGTTAAAATATAAAAATGCTCCAATCATATTGAAAACTATACCACATTATTTGTCTGATCATAAAGATTCCAAAAAGGTATAGTTTGGACTATCTATGACTGAATGTTATGGACTTATGGGGTAAAAACAACAAGAATGGTGACAAAGGTCAAGTTCAGTTTGACCAGGAGTCAAAAGTTCATATTCTGTTATCTGCTGCACTATATGTTTTGGAACATTGTCTTGTTGCATGATGATGTTCTTGATTTATTTTGATTTATTTTGTCTTTAAACTGGCAGAAAAATGTCCTTGTAGATGTATAAATTCCTTCTGCTGGTGTCATCATGAGTTATATCATCAATAAAGATTAGTGAGCCTGTTCCAGAAGCAGCCATGGAAGCCTGAGCTCCCTCCACCATGTTTCACAGATAAGCTTGCACAGTTGCGTCCATAAGTATTTGGTGAAATTTAGTAGTTTTTCCCCTGTAAAGCACCACATGTAGAGCATGTAGCTCATTGAGATGAGGATTCCAAAAATCAACATGCAGACCCAGTGGCTCGCATCCACTTTATGCTTTTGAATGCAGGGAGAAGCACCAGCACCAATGTGCCTCAGGACCTATATGGAACATACACTTACAAGTCCAACAGAAATGTTACATTACCTTTAAGGACGTCTACACATTTTTATTTTTAAGTAAACGGATTACAGGCTCCAGACCCTGACTTTTAATTGGGAAGGACAGCGGGCATCATTTTAAAGTACATTGAGCATCTGCTCAATGGAAAGTGCTATGGAAATGCAGTCGTGCACCTTCTCATATTCCACATGTCATACTGATGGTATCCTGGTGGTCTAAAGGACTATGCCTTGACAATTCCTGATTACCCTATTCCCCTAAAAGCATCATCGCCAAATACCTCTGTACACACAGGAATTGTGACTGTTGTGTGGAGTGGACAGAATCTATAACAATTTCTCTTTGAATACTGCATTTCTCAGTAAGGTGTTGTGGTTCCTTCATTGTTCAGTGCTTGCTTTGACTGGGTGTTGGGTAGGGTTGTGGATACCAGTGGTTTAGATGCATTTGTTGGTGAGGGAAAATTTAATAACATTGATTATAATGCTGTGAGATTTCTGGAATCATTGGATATTCTGACTAAAACACTTCAGAAGCTGAGTGAGGAGTTAAGCCCCTTTCACATTGGGCTTGCATACAGTTGTGTTGCGATGTGTGTGAAGTATGCTGGAAAATTGTGTACATTTGGTGTAGTCCCTTTGTAGGCTGGTGTGTGATTGTGTGTTTGCATTCCTAGCCTTGCTTACAGTTGCATTACTGCCACGTATGTAGCCATCGCCGCTATTTTCTGCCACTGTGGAAGTGCGCTCCGGTCTCAAAATGGTTCATGAAAAGCAAACGGCACTCAAGTTTTCCGACATACAACGGGACACACTGCTGTCTCGTCACACCTCGTAACATCAGATCACAAAGTTCAGAGTCCGTTGTGTGCTCCCCCCCCCCACCAAAAAAACAAAAAAGGAAAATATTGCCATTTACTCACATACTTAAACATCATGCTTCTTGTTTGTGCATGCGAGAGAGAGAGAGAGAAAGAGAATACACTGTTCTCAAAACATTACATGAATGAACAGCACACATTGTACACGATTGTAGATACTGCTAAAACGTTTTGTCGCCCTGGTGTGTAGAATTGCAGAGGCTTGGTATACAGTAGCGCACTGTTGTGTAGATTTACAAACACTTGCGGTGTGTTGTGTAGACTTGCTTAAAAACTGCGTACTTTCTGCGTCCAGTGCTCTTTGCCAAAAAAATTAAACATGTTGTTTAATGCCACCTCGCGCAGCTCTCAGCTACTGCGTGCTGGGTAATCGGGAGAGTCAGGACTTTTTCCCGGTGGGCTGGTCCAACCTGGGGCCGTTGTGAGGGGGTGTTAATATATATGCATACATATATGACCACCACTAACTGTTAGGCTACACAGCAAGACACTTGGGCTGCTGTATCTTAAAGAGAAGACATTAAGTGTTATAAATGTTTAACAATCATGAAAATTCACAAGAAAATAACTTAAGACTGCTTCTTTTGCAACGCTGTTATCTTTTCCAAAGCCTAAGGTAGGGACATACCATTACACGTTTAACACCCCTATGCATTCATTACAGTTAGTTCAGTCCAATCAGGCCCTGTGCGCTCAGACTGTGCGCTCGGACTTGCGCTACTAGCAAGTATAGGAGGAGTGACCCGTGAGTGAAAAGATGGACAGAAAAAACCCAGGTGGAGCTGAAAAAGATAGATTAAGAAAAAGAAAAGCTTTGGAGGAAGATGCTGCCAAGTATGCAAAGCTCACAGATATATTTTCAAGAAGACAGAGCGAAGAGGGAAATGGTAAATAGGGCCGAGCATAACAGGCTACGTGCCTGTTGATGCCAGGATGTCACCCGTATCAACATTTGTCGTACAGTGCCACCTCTTCCAGCTACTTTCAGACTTCACTGACTTAAGCTGGGCAGACACTGTATGATATTTTCAATCGTTGTACTTGGCTCCAGCTCAAACTGCGACAAAACCGCAGGGTTTAAAAGTTCAGAGTGCACGAGTCATGTTCTCACACTGTACGGCCCGATGCTCTGATGCGATCTGAGCGCTCACATTGTACGTTCAAAAACCACACGTCGGGGTTGCATTTTTTTTTATTATTATTATTATTATTATTTCATGCCTATCAGCGCGCACATTGAGTGAAATCAGGTGGGGGGAGAATGAACGTATATTCGCGCGCGCACGCACAGACAGCAGACAGCAACATGATTCACGAGAGGAAAAGAAAACATAAACATTCATAACAGGTGTTGCTACTTACACTGTTGTATAAATAAACTATATTTCATACGGAGTGTTACAGCTGTGCAAGGTGTAGCAACTTATTCCCTCATGTCATAAATCCTGTTGTGTGTGCGCGCGCATATATGTTCAGTCTCCCACCGCCTGATTCCACTCACTGTGTGCGCTGATAGGCATGAACTTTAATATGATATTAGGTTATTGCGAGGGAACGCAATTAAAAAAAAACACAAGACTTTGCATGAGATCAGTTTCCTCTCTCCGGTGTTTGCACATGCACAATGCGCGATGTAATCAGCGCGTAGACGCTTGTAGCGCTGCTTCAACACTGCAGAACCCTCACGAGCCACGACGGCCGACCAAAATAACGAACAGGTTTGATTTTCATCCGACCATATGATTCCCCATCGGGAGGTGGTCGTGAGATGTTAAATGCAGCTCGTTACTCCATGTAGACTGCACGATGCAGGACGCATGATTAAACTGAAACTCGGTGCGATCCAAAAAATTCTCGCACAAGTGACAAATCAGCTGAAAAAGGGCCAAAAATCGCACAGTGTAAACCCAGGTGGTGCACTGGTGAGTTAACAATACCGTTCTTGTTTTAACTAACTAACTTTTTCTTTCTGTTATAAGCCACCCAATTTTCACAGTCAGTCAGCACATAAATGCTGGATTTAAATGCCACAGCAGAACTCTTATTATCCCTGTGCGCTGGCGGTTTGTGGGCCGGTTGGATATGAAACTCCCGGGCTGAAAAATGTTCCCAGCACGTCCCTGGCTCTCAGCATACTTCTGTGTAGGGAGCAAAAACTCAGCGTAGAGCTGGTTAAGTCAGTGTAGACAGTACGGCACAATACAAAATTCTACGTTGGCCCCAGTGTGAAAGGGGCTTTAGGAGCATCTTGGTTTTAGATTAACCTGGATCAAAATGAAGATCCAGGCTTTCAGTGATTTCCTGGACTCTGTTAGAAGTGTGTCTGCATGTGGTGAAAGAATTAAAGTTGCAAAAACATTAAATTATATCAACAGTTCCATTCTGGGTGAGCCATCTGTGATTTTTATTAACCATCAGGGGTCCATGGACTCAATGGTGTAGTCACATCACTTTTTTTTTTCCAGACATATTCAATGATAAGTTAAAGGTAAGTATTAGTACAGTTTGTGTTGACCAGTACTTATGCATGTACCAGCTTCTGCATAATAAGGTATTTGTGATAATTTCTCTTTTAGCAATTCATCCACTACCATTGTACTGCTTCAGTTTTATTTATTTATTTTTTTCATTTTGTGGGCATGGTACTCCATCTTCTGGACAAAGCTCCTTTTGTACACAGCACACACATCTTCCTGTGAATAAAATCACATCATTCTTGCTCTCACATTTGTGTCTGTGTTGTAAATTACACGCTCTGTTTAGTGAGCACGTGGACTGTGTGGCTGAAGGCTGGTGTGCTGACAGAGGGCTCCTGCAACACTTATGTCACTGTCATCACAGAAATGCTCAGAGTAAGGTTGTGAGGGTGTTAAATTACTCATCTCCTCTCTCGACGGGTAGCCTGTCGCCGACTCCTCATCATGCAAATCACTTGTGGTGTCCTCGTAGTACCATAGGCACTAGCAGGATTGTGACATTTCCCTAAACAATCATGAATGAATAAAAACATTATATGACAAGGCCAGTGATGAGGTGACAAGTGGATGGCTTTGGTCCAAGGCCTCTTCAGAGGATCATTGCAATGATTGGAATGACTTTGTGTCAAATGAATGGTTACTTAAAGAATTCCTTGCTTTGAGGGTCTGTCAGCTATTATATTTGGGCTATAGATTGACTTTCTCAGTGCATGGTCCAGCATGGAGGTGCCTTGGAATTGAGGGCCCCAGTTGGTGGAGAAGACAAAGGGGGTACCCACATTTCACCCGGATGTAATAGCAAGATGACTACTTTCGAGATGTGAGGATGTGAGGATAGACTAGTTAAATTGTCACAATTAGATTGCTGTAACTCATTCTTGTGCCTCAGCAAGTCATCTCTGTGGGGGATGTAATGGGGCTGTGAGGATCATTTCGAGGTCACCTAAAAGTCCCATGTGACACCAGTCTTGTTTTCTCTATAAAAGCCTCAGAGGGTCTGTGAGGTTTTCTGATCAAAAGCTTGTTGCTGGCTCCGACAACCCCAATTCCAATGAAGTTGGGATTTTGTGTAAAATGTAAATAAAACAGAATTGATTTACAAATCCTCTTCAACCTATATTCAATTGAATACACCACAAAGACAACACATTTAATGTTCAAACTGACAAACTTTGTTGTTTTTCTGCAAATATTTGCTCATTTTGAAATGGATGCCTGCAACACATTTCAAAAAAGTTGGGACAGGGCAACAAAAGACTGGGAAAGTTGATGAATGCTCAAAGAACACCTAATTGTAAAGAGGTGAGTGTCACGATTAGGTATAAAAGGAGCATCCCCAAAAGGCTCAACCATTCACAAGCAAAGATGGGGCGAGGATCACCACTTTGTGAACAACTGCATGAAAAAATAGTCCAACAGTTTAAGAACAATGTTTCTCAACATTCAATTGCAAGGAATTTAGGGATTCCATCATCTACAGTCCATCATATAATCAGAAGATTCAGAGAATCTGGAGAACTTTCTATACCTAAGCGACAAGGCCAAAAACCAACATTGAATGCCCTTGAGCTTCAGTCCCTCAGGCGGCACTGCATTAAAAACCAACATCATTGTGCAAATGATCTTACCACGTGGGCTCAGGAATACTTCAGAAAACCATTGTCAGTTAACACAGTTCGTCGCTACATCTACAAGTGCAAGTTAAAACTCTACCATGCAAAGCAAAAGCCATACATTAACAACATCCAGAAACGTCATCACCTTCTCTGGGCCCAAGCTCATTTGAAATGGACAGTCGCAAAGTGGGAAAGTGCTGTGGTCTGATGAGTCCACATTTCAAATTGTTTTTAGAAATCATGGACGTCCTGCCCTCCGGACAAAAGAGGAAAAAGACCATCCAAATTGTTACCAGCGCAAAGTTCAAAAGCCAGCATCTGTGATGGTATGGGGGTGTGTTAGTGCCCATGGCATGGGCAACTTACACATCTGTGATGGCACCATCAATGCTGAAAGGTACATCCAGGTTTTGGAGCAACACATGCTGCCATCCAAGCAACGTCTTGTTCAGAGACGTCCCTGCTTATTTCAGCAAGACGATGCCAAGCCACATTCTGCACGTGTTACAACAGCGTGGCTTCGTAGTAAAAGAGTGCGGGTACTAGACTGGCCTGCCTACAGTCCAGACCTGTCGCCCATTGAAAATGTGTGGCACATTATGAAGTGCAAAATACGACAACGGAGACTCCGGACTGTTGAACAACTGAAGTCGTACATCAAGCGTATCGTCTACGCTGAGTTGAGCAGTTCTACGCCCACTTTTAGCAGCTCTACATCAAGTTTTTGCTCCCTATGCAGGAGAATGTTGAGGGCTACGCGTGTGGGACAGAAGAAATTAAACATGTTTAATTTTCTTTGGCGTCGAGTGCTGGGCACAGTTTTAAGCAGGTCTGCGCAGCACAGCATTACTGCATGCAAGTCTGTGCAACACTGCGCTTCTGTACACAACCAAAAACTGAGTGCGTGAATCCAGGGGAATCAGCTGAAAACATGATCACACAGCCCACAGCACCTGTGTGTGATCAGAACAGGGAATCGAACCTCAACTCAGAAATCCAGAAACACAACAGAAACAGCAGGTCGGTCGCTCACTCTCTCTCTGTGTCCGATCAAACCTGTGACTTTAAAATAAAAGCGCACTCGCTGCCACTGCGCTCATCAAACGCCCTGATCGATCAGGTCTGATCAAACCTGAAAAGAGCTGTGACTCTTTAAAATAAACGCGCACTCGCTGCATGTCGGTGCGCTCATCAAATGCCCTGGTCGATCAGGTCTGATCAAATCAGCGGACCTGATCGGAGGAACCGGAGGTTTAAAAGTTTAACGAGTCACAGCGTTTCATTCATGGCAGCCTTTACCACAGCCAGACTCAGCAGCATCTGGACACAATGAAAGTGATCCACCAAGACAAAAAAAAAATAAGTTAAATGACTCTGTTCTGGAGCCGCACCACACCTGCAGTAGAGAACAGAGCGTATTTCCACAAAGGCAGAAAATAGCACTGAACTGGTTTAATAGCGACATGGTACATGCGACTGTGTGCACACATTAAAAAGGGAACACACGCAGCTGCAAGTATGAACGTACACTGAAAAAGGATGAGTATGCATGCATTTCGGGCATATTTAAATGAAACACAACACTGCAATACGCAGCTCTACGAATACACCAATGTGAAAGGGGCTTTAGAAAGATTCAACAATTAGTGTCCTCAGTTCCCAAAGGTTTACTGAGTGTTGTTAGAAGGAAAGGTGATGTAACACAGTGGTAAACATACCACTGTCCCAGCTTTTTTGAAATGTGTTGCAGGCATCCATTTCAAAATGAGCAAATACGAGGTCTGTGAGAAAAGTATCATATGGATTTGAATCACGTGTGATTGCATCAGCCAAGCTTGAACCTGCATCATTCGCCTGTGAGCAGGCTTTGTGTGAGCACTGGTCCACCCCTCTCGTCGTTTTTTATTGCGAATAAATGTCTGAACGATTTGGAGCTTTGCTGCATCAATTTTTTTCTAGAAACTGTGAGAGACCTCCAGGTGGACACCGTTCGGAAAATTAATATGGCTTTCAGGGACGATTTTATGGGGTTTACACAGATTAAGGAGTGATCCAGACGGTTTAAAGACCGCCCACAACTGCTGAGAGCACGCCGCACTCCGATCGACAGGCTCCAACCCCGCTGAAACAACCAGATCATTTCCAACGTGAAGGCTTTGTTGATCCGGGACGTCGTCTGACTTTCACAAAAAGGCAGAAGGTGTGGACATCAGCACTTTTTCGACATGCTCAGCACACTCAAATTTGTCAAAGGTCAATCACTGGGGCCAAGGTGTTATCCGTCAGTCTGCCTGATTCTTGGCCTATTCCTCTCAGATCCTTTTGCTGAAGAATGATGGTCGACCCTGAGGTTTCCTTTATGGCAAAGTTTAAAGTCAAGGAAGCTGATTTTCAACCTGATTTAGACCAAAGGATGCACATACACACACACAGATTGTGTAATCGTCATGGCAAGGTGAGCCAAAAGGTCAGGTAATTGGATTAACATCAAGGTCTCAGACTTCTATAGCTCTTACTGTATTCAGGCTCATAGATGCTGTTATCTCGTGTTAACAAAAGGCCTGCTTTACATGTGCCGGCTTGAACAAGCCCAGACATGTCCCATTGTGCTAACAGCAAGCTAATACCGTATTTTCCAGAATATAGTCATGTTTTTTTACTAGTTTATAGTCCGGTGCAACTTTATAAACAGAAACGACTTTATAAACAATTCATAACCACAAATTTTTTTTACACATGAAATGAAAAACACCCCATTAAACTCCCTTTTTATTTTAAAAAACGAGAGAGGTAGAAACTTCCTAACAGGGCTTGATTACTTTCAGCACAGGTTGCCCTTAAAGCAGCAATAAATGAGCGATGGTGTTACTATTTTGAGTTTTTCCTCATCTTGGTTTCAGTTAAAATACAATTTAGCAGTCATGAATATGAATAAATGCCTTTATCGAACAGCAAAGCGTGTCTAATGGCACAAAGAACTGTGCCACACAACACACACACAGACATGAGCGTCTGTTCTTGTGTGTTTTTACGGCACAAATGAACAGATGTTCATTGCCACAGCAACGTGAACAGGAAACAGATAAATGTTGCTGTGAGCTGAATTAAAACAACTTACTAGAAGTTTGTGTTGGACCACTCTGTCACTTTGGGAAACGTTTCACATAGAATGCAACAGTGATCTGCGTTGGGTTCAAAAAGTTAGTACAAGGTCAGTGTGACAGTCCACCGTTAGATAATAAATGAAGAAGAGGAAAAATCCCAAACAGCTGACTGCGCTCTGGAAAGAGACTCAAATAAAACAGTCTGTCTTCTGGACAGGCACGTGGCTCTGTTCATGGATCTTCTCAGCTACTGGCCCACTGGGACCCCATTTTGTGATCAGAGGGAGAAAGCACTCACCGGTCTGTGCCTTCAGCCGGCAGGACAGGGGGGAGGCGAAGGGGAAAATCATTGCTCCTCCAGCCACAGCATGAGCTCAGCCCCGCCTCACACCCAAAGTTACGTTGTGGCAACAAATCTCCTTCCTGAAGAAAGGCATCTTTGGGAAGATGTAGAATAAGAGCACCATCCCAAATAAGATGCCGAAAGAAAAAAACTTTTGTTCTGAAGAAATACCGTAACCTGTTTTTTACTGGAAGACTACACTTTTGAATGAAGACGGCGTTTGTTTGTTTTTTGTTGTTGTTGTTGTTTTGTTTTTTTTCTTTTTCTATTGGTTATAAACCTTATTTGGAAGTACAAGGAGAAAATTAGTGAGTTTATTTTATAAATGTACTAAAAAACGAGTTTGAATTATGCTGTACGAGTGTACAATGTAATTTTGGTCCATTCGGTGGCTTAAAGAAGCGATTTATGCTTGTAACAGCAGCATAAATTAGCTTTTAGCTTCTGACATCTAAAGCAGTGTTTTTGTTGTAAATACATAAATGGCACACCGGATTTTCAAATGTTTGATTGTGTTGTTCACCTCACATATCTGTTCAATGGCTGAAAGAAGCGGTTTATTTGCATTTTGTGCCATTACAGTGGCATTAATTAGCTCGTTTGCTGTGCTCATTGTGGCATATAAATGAATAATACAGCAATTGAATCCATTTTGCTTCTTCTCGCATAAAGTGATAAATGCAACTTATACTCCAGTCCGACATGTATAAGCTTTTTTTTTTTTCTCTTAAAGACGCATTTTTGGAACAAAGCCACTTATACTCCTGAAAATACAGTATATAAAAACATACCTGAAAATATCCCAACATGGCCCAAACTGTAGGACGTTTACTGCTTTTCAACTGTTTATCTGAAATGAATGATTAAAACGTGAATATTCAGTAGTTTTAATGGAAATCTTGCAGACCTGCTCACTCACTGACTTGCCATGAAAAACACAGAATATTTGAGTTTGACTGATTTTCCAAATTTCCCAAAATTTAGTTCTGCTTGACATGGAATGACTAAAGATTTTTATGTACTTTTTTAAAATCTCTGTACTGACTGCTCTCTTGGGTACGTGTGCGGGGGTAGCAGGACCTCGGGTGTATTGCTTATATATTGCAGTTTAAATTTTCAGGAGTTGTCCTTAAGTTTACTTACAGTCTGATGCTTGAACACTTAAAAGTAATGAGCAGCAGCACTTAAGCTGATAACACTTTATATTTACCGAGAGCCCAGAGCCGTGTTAAACCATATCTGATATGTGGCAGCAAAATTGTCTCTTGAACACACGAGTGGTTTTGAAGTGATTTTCATTACTTTTATATTTCTGAAGCACTCTCTGTTTGAAAGATCCCAGCAGCAGGATAAACTCTGTAATCCTGGACCTGCCACACTGATCATTTTCAAAGAAAATGTAGCAGAACTAATAACTCTAAATATTAGTGCAATCATTCAGCATGGCCATCTGCCAGCACTTCCAGCCCTGAACGTACTAAGGCAAAGATATTTCATCCTTCCTCTGTGATTTTACAGCCACCTAACAAATGCTGCTTATGATCTCATTTCAGTTGCTAATGTATTTCCATTTTTCCTGACTCAGTTTATTCTCAGGGTGGGGAGTGTTTAGTGTGCCAATGTGGCTGCATGTCAAGATAGAGAAAGAAGGAAACCCTATGTAGGCCCTGAGGCCTGTTGGTGCTGCTGGTAGTGTGAAGTGCATGACAGTCTAAAGGTGCACTGACACGTGCATGACTTTGATGCATGCACTTGCACGACCTGTGTCGTGCAGGAGAGTAAACCCGTCTTTAACGGGTGCAGATTGAACGTGAGAGGGGTGCCGGCACATGCTATTTCGCAAAGAGAATTTTGAAATGTTAAAAAAAAACCTTCACACATAAATCTCATGCTACGTGGCGCGATCTGCTCGCCAACATGACGTGCAGCTCGTCAAGTGGAGTAAAGAAGTGAACAGAGCGAGTGGTTGCATCAGTGGATCACAGAGCGCAGCTCGTCTGAAGGATTATAATGAGATGTTAAATCTGTCAAAAACATTAACAGCTGCAGACAAGAAGGAAAGAAAATGTAACAGTTTTACCAAGCCATGATAATTTAAACGTGACAAATAATTACCTTTTTAGACGGCTCCAAATGCTTTCTCCAGCTCATTCACTGTGAGCGTGCGAACTGCGCTGCTGGAGCAGTCCTCTGTGATTCAGGAAGTGATAAGAGCTGTTTTCAAAAGACAGCTTGGAGAGAAAATGATTAATCCGCTATGAAATAATGATTTTATATACGCAGCGTCCAGTGCAGAGCACGTGGCAGGCGGTGGAACAAAGCACGGCATCCAGCTGGGAACACAGCAGGTGGGATCATCACGACAACATTCGTGCAAGTGCGTGAATCAAAGTCATGCCCATGTCAGTGCACCTTAACACTCCCTTTGGATGGGAAGCCAGTCTGATGCACGTCGCTTCCCCAGCCAAACTTGGTGCCCATTTAGAGCTGGGAGAAATACGACAATGCAGATTAAGTGTGTTGTCCACACAATGCACCACAAACAGGTGGCATGAGTAGGATTCAAACCCACATTTTAACTCCAAATACTGAATGATTCCTGTGTACAAGAGAAATAATTAAATTATAGTGGTAGCCAATTCATTCATACCTTCACCTGGAGCACCACATATTGTGGCCAACATCTGCTTAAAGTTGCTATAAATAAAATTTTAGACATTTGTATTGCAGTCAAAAACTATTTTCTATGTGAAGATGTGGTGGTGTAATGGCACCGTTTGAAGAGAATGAAGCAACACTTGTTCTGTGTGTGCTGGAAGCTGAGCTTTTCTGTTTCTTCTTTTCATAGTCGCACTAGCCATATGTGCATGCTCAATGAATGTGAGTCCTGTGTGTGCACATTTAACACACGTGCGTCCCACTGTGATACCATTGCAAATTTTCAAGGGAGAATAAACAGAATTTCAGTGTGAGGTATAACTGCTTGTTTTCACTGTGCACATGACAATAAAAGATTCTTTACTCTTATGGCCCAGTCACACGGCACTTAACGAAGGGCAACGAAGACCAAACGAAACAAGAAATTTGGACTTTCATTGACTTTCGTTGGCATTGTTTAACCTTTGTTCAGCTTCGTTCCTGCAATTGGCGCTGGGTCAGGACTTTTCAACTGTAGAAAAATTTGGGGCAACGAAAACCTCAATTCGTCTGTGTTTCATTCTGCTGTTATTTTTAATCGTTTGCTTAGGTTTTGTAACGTTGGTTCAATTTCAAGGTTGTGTTAACATTATACTACAGGCACACTATGGTTCTGTTTGCACGTCACATGGTTCAAGTTCGGCATCTTCAAAATGCAGATTTGTGGGCAACCGTGATCTTCACGCACTGGTTTATGATGCTTACCGTAATCTTCCTGGATGCACTGTGTTTAACTGGTGCATATCATTCCTCTGTGATGTGGGGTGGGGGTGTAGTAGGTTGAGGAGGTTACAGCCCTCAGACCTACTGACCAGTAAGTCCCTTCGGCTGATCCCTTGTTTGCACTCAGGGTCGCCACAGCAAATCCAAGGTGGATCTGCATGTTGAATTGGCACAGGTTCTGACGCAACTCCACATTACATGGAGAAATGTGGCAGGGGTGGGATTTGAACCCGGAACCTTCTGAACTGAAACCAAGTGCATTAACCACTTGGCCACCACCCCTGCCTTCAGACCTACTGACCAAAGGTGTTATAAAATATGGGAAAGCTAACATAAATGAGATGATAGATGCAGAATTAGAAGATTTCTAGTGCTTAAAAAAAATTGTATTAAAATCTGTGACTAGAGAGTCAGTATTTTGCTTAGAATGCAGGGAAAAGGCAATAGATTTGTAGTTTTCTGGGGGTGGGGAGCATGCCCCTGAACCCCACTCGTAGAGAGGTGCCTTCTGCACACCCAGTCAAGTCACAACCCCTCCCTCTGCCAAATCTGAATCTAGAACCACCTCTCTATGGGCTGCATATATGTACTGTAGACTGTAAAATGCACCATTCTTAATAATAAAAAAAGAGAAAAGAAACTAGACAGTATAAAGAGATGAGTTCAGATGGGTAAAACTGGTCACAGCATGAGGCAAAGCAGTGCTAAAATTATTATTCAGGTCAAGGATTGTACTACGCTACTGAATGAGCACGTTTTAAAAGTGCAGGATCCCAGAGGCAACAAACTCCATTAACATTCAAACCACACCTTCATTTACTGACCTTGAAGAGTCTTGTTTATACAAATTGAAACTGAACAGCAAAGAGGAAGAAAAATCACTCCCTGGTTTAATTTACCTTCATGAAGTAGAGCACACAGAGAATACTACTCAGTCCACACCTACGATAATGAGTGTTATTCAGGCAACAGGGCTGCTTACTGATTCACTACATGGGCACTGCAAAGGGCCCTGACCTGTAAAACAGGAAAGAAAAACATTTCCCTTCTGCGAAGCGCTACAAAATATGCACAGGGGTATTATGATTTACAGTCTTTGGGTTTTAATGTCTATGAAAATTGCTGTAATGGAAGAAGTTGGGCGGCGGGAGGACAGGGGAGAGGGTGCTGTGAGGTGTTCAGGGCCGGCTGTGGAAGCCAGGATCCACAGGGTTTTTCTATAGGTCACCCAGCTCGGAGTCCCTAAGCGGTCTGCTGCACACACAGGCCAACCTTTTGAAATGTCATCACAATAAAACTCGATGGATTCAATGTGCTGGACCCAATGGTGTCAAACGCCATTAGTTTTAATCCTATTTGCGGCGAAATTGCTCCTGAAAGGTAAAGGGATCTGTAAATGTCTGGGCTCAGCTGTCGTAAATCTCTTTGCGGGCTGGCGACTGTCGCTGGGGAGGCTTATAGGGTCTGAATGGGAGTGTCTGCATGGTGTGTGGGCACGTTGCATGCCGCTGAACTCTTTGAGCTCAGTAATGGAGCTGTAGTGGATTGTGGGAGGACGTGCATCTCGTTGCCAAGAACAGAGCTGTCCTTTCCACACCGCTGCTCCCCGTTTGCAAGGGTCAGCAAAGCACATACATTCATCACTACAGTGAAGGTTCTGTACTGTATATTGGAACTTACTGGCGTCCCTGTAAACCCAAATCATATCACAATGTCACAACATACTGAAAATCTGGCACTGCTAATTAGGACAGATAACAGCAACAGGATCTGATTGATTTCAGGTTGGAGCTTTATTTCAACCATATTTAAAGCAATTACTGCTGTGGCAACGCCTGGTTTGTGTCTGGAGAGGAGCGGCTCATTGGCTGATCGGAGGCACCTGGGGCTGTTTCTTTTCATTTGGCCGGAAAGTATCCGCTGTGCCGGAGTCAAGCAGGACTCTCCACAGCACCCTGTCTTGTTTTTGTTTGGTTTACCAAAAATATGAACTTTTTAAAATACTCTACCTTGTGTTTATTCATGTGTTAGCAGTGTACCAGGGCATCGAAAAGAACTTTTTCAGTTAATCATTCAGGTCTGAGCAAATTCCTCCTCGTACCAGCTGAGGTTTTTTTGTTCAGTGAGAAGAAACCTTGTGTGGATTAAACACGGTGGAAGGGGTTGCATGATAGTTGTCACAGAAGGCTGTCTCTTGGTTGATTCCCGGACAGGATATCTACATATTGGGTCGATCTAGAGGTGCCTGTATGTGGGTTTGTTGCTGCACAGATGATTTGATGTATGAGGACCTGCTGCAGCCTTCATCCACCTTCACAGGGTTACAAACCACCATGTCCTTCGCCTGATCCGCCATTGAGAACTTTTTCTTTCACCAGGGTCCTGTTAGCCGTTTCATGTTCAGGGGTGCTGTTGGGTCTTCATGGCTCTTGTAGTGGCCACAGGGCACACAAGGTACCCACTATACTTCACCCCAACAGGCAATCTGCTACTTGATCCATTACCCAGGTGTCATGACATGGATGAGGGGTTGGACTCAGCCACCTGTTATGTACTGTGATCATTTTTAGTTTTATTTTTGTATTAATATTAAATATTCTCAACACAACTGTGCAAAAAAAATGTCACTTTGATCAAAATACAGATTTCTAAGCTTCCTGTTCATATCATTGATTTTGTATATTACATCCCATTCTGTATTCAAGAATAAACACCCCAAAATCCTACATACACACTGTTATCTTCTGAATCACAGTCACCTTTATTGCCATTGCACAGCAGATCAGCACAATAAAATTTGCTTGTGCATCCTCAAAAACAACACCCACCGTCACACATAACTTACCCACTCATACTTCAATAAATATTAAAAACATCAGGAGATTTTGTGTGTGTGTGTTGGGGGGGTGAGGCGAGGGTGAGGCGAGCACAGAGACCTGTAAATTACACCATTCCAGTTTGACATTTGTCTCATATTGCACTGTCCCCAACAAACATAACTCATATTGCACTAATCCCACATTGTCATTGTCCCATAGTGCACATATCCCATAATGCAGATGTCCCATCTTGCACATATCCTTCTAAAACATCAATTAACATTTAAAATCCACAACATTAATAAAAACCCTTAAATAGCTAAAAAAAAAATAAAAAAATAAAATAAAATCAAACATTAATAAATATACCTAAAGTTAAAATAGTTAAAAACAAATATTGCACATGTCCCCCCTTGTTCTAAATAGAATAATGCAGTTTTTCTGACTGGAGCTTGGGCATGTCTGTTCAGTTCTGTAACGGCTCTAGGAAAGAAGCTGTTTTTTTTAGCCTTGTGGTGGGCTTTGAAGACCCGATAACACTTGTCGGATGGAAGCAAAGAGAAAAGGTGGTGTGAGGGGTGTGCTCCGTTCTGCAGAATACTGCTTGCTCAGTGGAGGCAGTGAGTCCTAAAAATATCATCCAATGAGGGAAGAGGGAGACCAGTGATCTTTTCTGCCATTCTTATGACTCGTTTGATGGATTCCTTGTTGTTTCCAGAGCAGTTAGCAAACCATGCTGTAATGCAATAGGTTAAAACACTCTCGATGGAGCATGTTTGAGCGGAACATGAATAAACCCAGTCAGATTGACACATGCCATTCTGTTTAAGACACAAGTGTGACAGCAACTTGTGCATTGCTATTTAGATGGGGAACTGGTGGCCTGTCCAGGGTGTACCCCGCCTCTCACCCTATGACTGCTGGGATAGCCCTCCTCCCCCTCCCCATGACCCTTCATTGGAATATACAGGTATAGAAAATGAATCGAATCAGAATGGAGAGGTTTTCTGGCAAGGAAGCAATTCTTAAGGCAGCAGCCTCCACAACCATGGAGTCAAAGGTCAAAGTGTCTTTATTTGTCTCCCTAAGGAGAAATTTGCCTTGGAGTGTGAATGCATCCACTCCTGCTACTTCAAACAAAATAGGAGTGAAAATGACAACTGTGTCCTTTGAAAACTAGCTATGACATGAGCTGCACTGGGTGGAAGATAGTGCCATAGGTGTTTGCAGTTGTAAATGTTGGGCTAAAACATTGAATCCTCAAATGTAGATTTGAATGATTATATGCTTTTGGTTTTTGATGTGATTTTGTTTTCGTCAGTAAGCAGCAGTCAAGAGTAACTGTCGGGTCATATTGTGTTGCATGTCTGAACCACTTCCTCTGTTTTACACTTCCTGATTCTGTGATGAGTGTGGTTTCCTGTCTGAGACTGATCCTGTGGTTACATGTGACAGAACACATAATGCTGAAATAGCACAAATATACACATTTTACCCACTTAGGGTCTGATACAATGGTAAATATAATGGAATGTGACCAAAACGGCTTTTGGTGTCACTCCAAACTGATGCTAGTTTATTGTACCATGAAAGTGGTTGTATTATAGACTTTCTGAGCCTGATCTCAGTGAGATGTCTTCTGCCTTAAATGTCCCAAGACAGTGGTGTCCATGGTTTTCTTTGCAGCCACTGACTCCAGCAGGTGATTTCACTGATGAACTTATTGCATTTGCTGAAAGTGATGTAAAGGTTGAAACAAGAGGCAAATCCAGAAGATCAAGAATATGCCAATCATGGCCTGTTTGCTTGGCTTCCACCCAACAGGAGGTATTGGTGCATTCATTCCAGAACCAGTAGACTAAGAGACAGTTTCTGATACATTTCTTTGCATTTTCTCAATCTTTTGGAAATGGCTTCTGAGAAGGAAATATTCTGACTTCATTATTTTGATTTTTCCTTGGACTTAAACACATGGTCAGGTCAGGTCTGGCAGCATTCACTGCTGTGCACTGCCACATCCACCACACTATGGCATCAGCTTGAGTCCTGGATGACAAACACCTTGGTAGCCAGCCAGCCCATCCCCACTTCTCACAAGTAGCTATCTATATGCCAAAGCCAGGTGAAATGTAGGTGTCCATTTGGTCTTCTCCAGTTGCTGAGGTTCTCAACACTGATGCACCTGCATGCTGGATCATGTACAGAGAAATGCACTACATAGCCAAAATTTTGTAGCTGATGTTCCCTCTCAATGTAAATGGTACTCCTAATCTGAGTCTCTCAAGGGAACTGTTCCACAAGTCGTTCCAGTCATCTCCATAGATCCTTGGTTCACATTGAAGTCTCACAACCAATACTTTGAGATAGGAAGCACCAGGACCCTATAGACTCCTGCAAGGAAAAAAGGTTTAGAACCACTGCCTCACCTACGCAAGGCTTAACTTGTTTCTTCCCAACTCTGTTTTTGGGTGGATCGTAAAACAGTTGAATTCACAACCTCATCTTCTGAGCCACAATCCGTATGTTAAGATAAATTTGCCTCTTAGGGCCCAGTCACACAGCACATGGCGACAGCTGAACGAAGGAAAAAAGTCAATGTCACAAATTGTCGAAAAGTTGGATGAATAATCCTGCACCTTTCCCATCAGTGAAAACCCTGGGAATCAAGAGCGCAAAAAAAGAATGAAACAAAACTGAACCTACCGACAGAAAAACGCTTTAACCGAAATCAAAACGAAACATTTATGATGACATGACCAGCCTTGTCTTCATGTCTGCAGCACCAGCAGGTGCAGGATCTGGTTGTCTTGACAACAGGTGAGAGATGTTGTTTGTCTTCACAACGTGTGCACACACAAGCCAGCCACAAATGGCTGGAACGTGCGTAAATAGTGAAAGTGAAATATATATATATATATATATATATATATATATATATATATATAAAAAGCCTTTTCCAAACTTACAAAATAATATGTACTTGCTTGCTGGCTTGCCTTCTTTTGGTTTTATGTTTTGCCTCTCCTTGTAGCGCACAAAACATTAATTTGGCCTTTTTTATTTTTGCCTTTATTGCTGAATGTTGCCCAAAAACCAAACTGCACAACCCAAGCAGGACCACAGCTGCAGACTGCATTGTATGGCCAACCTCATCATGCCTGCCAATCATAAGTAGCTGGTTATTTATGAGCCTGTGCCATTTCCCTTATGGTCGTGATTGTGTTTGAACCATAGAGGAAGTAAAATGGGGAAGAATGAGCCAAGCACATCTTTCTTGATCTCCCCAGTGTCCTCTCATGTCCTGTTACATGGCACAGATGCTGCACAGACATTCAGGCTTCCAGGAAACAATCACTGATGGGGAAGGACAACATCCTGTGGATGTGGAAATGAGTGTGCATGAGGCTTTACAAGCCAAAGCTTAAGTGTGGATGTGTGAACACACCATAGCCCCAGACCACGAGTCCACTCTGGTAATGTAACAAAAATCCTTCTGAAACACCAGATGGTGTCACTGCTGCTTTGTATTATTGGCGACAGCTTCTGTGCCATTTGTTTTTCATAAAAATGAAGACCAGACCAGGAAGCAAATAATGGGGAATTTCTACTAATTATATTATTTTAAACTAGTACAGTCCCTGTGGAATCGTCCACTCTAATCTAGCTAAAATTCCCCAAAGTCTGTATTTTCCCTCCAAATCTATATTTTTGTACATTTATCTAAAAGAAAAAAAATCTCACAAATAAAAATAGCTAACTATATTAGTAGGTTTCTTTAGTCACAGCATTTATTAAATATGAGTTGATAAATAAAATGTACTTTGACTGCAGCCAGTACATTTGGCTAAAATCAGTTGACGTTTCCCTGGGAGCAATTATCCAGAAAATACAGAGAAACATGTTCCAAAATCCTTCTAAATATGTTTAATTAGGTTAAAGTGAGGTTAAGGTTACCACATTAGGTTAGTCGTAGAGTTAAGGTTTGGGAAGAAGTTTGGGTTAGGTGTTTACATTAAGGCCGACTTAAGGTTCGGGAAGAGGTTTGGGTTCTGTGTTTACATTAACCCCTTAACGCCTATCGTCGCATATATGCTACAATATTTGACTCAAATATGCAACATACCAAATTGACCAGTATGCCTGTTGTTGCAAATTTGCAACATACCATTATTATTATTATAACATTATAACATAAAGTCATTACCAAAACACCAAAATTACTATTTATTTTTTGTGCAAAAGTGAAATTAATAATCTCAACATTATTTACCATCTACTTAAAGGCAAAAACACACACAAAACATTTTTTTATATACAGCTATATAAATTCAGGCGTTAAGGGGTTAAAGTTAGAGGTGAGATTAAGTTTACTAGGTTAGGTTAATAGTAGACTTAAGGTTCGGGAAGAGGTTTGTGTTAGGTGTTTACGTGAAGGTTAGAGGCTAGGTTAATGGTAGAGTTAAGGTTTGGGAAGAGGTTTGGGTTTGGTACTAAAGTTAGAGGTGAGGTTAAGTTACCAGGCAAGATTAATGGTAGAGTTGGAGTAAGTATAGGCAGTGGTGGGCAGAGCTAACCAAAAAGTTAGCTTTGATAACGATTAATCCAATACCTGAAAGGTTATCTTTTATGACACTAAACTGATAAACTGCTAAAAAATTATTTTTTTTTACAGATAACTTTTATTTGGTCGCGGTCACATCAGATTACACTGTCGGCTTCTGATAAACCAGTTTTACTTTAAGAGCCACAGGAGCTTCTGGGTAAATTCAAGGATCACAAACACAAAAAGAATGCACGAAAAGTGAATGAATAAAAAATAAATAAATAAATAAAACTCCAAACACTGTCATCATCTTTCAAAAGCAGTAAAACACAGTATTAGAAGTCACAGTTTATCTCGGTATTGTATACACCGTCATTTACGAACTAAAAGCTGCTGCTTTTTTCACACACTTTGAACCCTGCAGCTTAAACAACCAAAATACATCCATTAATGCATTGATTGGCAGAGTAAAAGACACATAGTAAATATAAATTCTTACCTGTTAGTTCCAGTGGGATTCATTAAATTCTGAAGAAAATACTCCACATAAAGCATCCTGATTATCCAAAACGGTGAAGAGAAGTCCTTGCAGCTGTACCGTGAGATCTCCTCTCTCCCACAGAGTCTTGGCAATAAAATGATCCCATGCCACAAAGAAATAAAATAATGTTAAAATTAGTTTTTGTTTGTGTTGAGCGGACGGTAACAGTGTAACATCCAAAGTGAACCTGAACTACACTATCCACAATGCTTGCTGTGTCGACCGGCCAATCACGTCTTGCGCTTAATGATGATGTCATCAACAAGCGACAGCCAGTCTGCCATAAACCACTGATCTACACACGGTAGGGATGAAAATGTTTGATTTTAGGGTTTACAAACGTTTTTGAGTTATCAGAACTAAATTTATCGGAAGATAATTGGTCCGATGATGGTTTTAAAACTTATCTGAAAAGCTAATTCGCTAACAAAAATGTTAGCATCGATAATGATCTGTTATCAGATTATCTGATTATCTGAACAGTTCCCACCACTGAGTATAGGGCAGAGGTTCTAGTTATGTGTTAGGTTAAAATTTGGAGCTTGGTTCAGATTAGGTTATGGTTCGGTTGACGTTAGGTTTAGGTTACGGCTTTGTTTATGTTTGTACAGCCTTTCAAACTGGGAGAACCAAACGAACAAACAGAAACCGTTGACTGATGTCAGATTTGGATATGAATAATTGATTGATGTTCAAGACTGAGAAGAAACACATATCAAGTCTCCCACTATGTCTTCAAATGAAACCTCATCATGTCCTACTACTGAGATGTAAATCAGAGGTGAAAAAGCAAGCACCTTTTTGTTTCCCTAGTGAGTCAAACAAACAGCAATTAAGCCTAACACGGAGACGAATGCACCGTGACAGCACTCGTTCAAACTGTGGTGTCAAATATATTCAAATTCAACATCAGACATTGGGGCAGACCTTGGTATCTGATGCTGAATAAAACATTTGTGCCGCAGATGCTCCGAGGTGGGTGGGAGGAACGGGGGGTGGTGCTGGGGTGTAATGGAAGGTGAAGCCGATTACACGTGTGCAGCACATACTTCCAGAGCAATTTAATGAGGCTGCAAATGAAAGAGATTCACCTGCCGCAGCTTCTCGTATGTCATCTGCAAGACTCTAATGCAGACAAAACAAACAATACAAGAGAGATTTAACTTCCACACACACATCGTTTACATTCATCTGAAGACTCGTGACATTTGGTGATTATGTTGTAACTCCGACTCGTCTGGTAGAATTACAGAATTTCAGTTTATGTGGATTTATGTGACTTCACACAGATCCAGGGAGGAATTTATTTATTTATTTTTTTTCAGGAGAATACCATTTGGGGGCACTTTCAGGGATGTGTGTGTGTGTAGGGGGGGTAGTGCAAGGACTCTGATACATATGCGGCTCTATAGGGGGCTTGATGGAGCTGTTGTCCGCTCCCTAGAATTTTAGTTGTGCAGCCTAACTTAATCAGAAATTATTATTAGTAGTAGTAGTAACAGTAGTAGTAGTAATGACAACATTCAAACTACATGTAGTTTCAAAACACCACATGGAGAGAGGGAAGGAAGGAAGGAAAAAATAAGCATCTCTAGCTACATTCAAACAAAAACCTTTCCACTGGGTCCACACCTGCTGCTAATCCACCAATCCAGCATCCACTATTCATCCTGTGGCAGACACACGTGTGGGATATCACACAGGCTAAAACAAAGAAGCTTTTTGATTGATCTGATGTTAAGATGTCAGCCTTTTTGATTTTTATTTCCTTGTTTATTTTCCGTTAATAAAAAAGGAGTAATTCCATTTAGCTTTGCTTTTGACCCGCTGTGGTGTCCTCTCCATTTAGAGACACACTGTTGTTGTCATCACCCTGTCTGTGTCTTTGTCTCCCTGTGTGTCTGTGGGTGTGGCACCCACACTCTGACTTGTTTCCATTCAGCACAGCTGCACACCACACACAAACACACGCCTGTCTTCATTTTGCTTTCCCCTCAAAATGTAAGCTCCCAATTTTCAGTCACTTTATTTATTATTTTTATTTTTTTTAAGCCAAATGTGCACTTTTGTTCTCAGTAATATGAGAAATTAATAACTTTATAACCATTCGTCTGTGCCTACATTTAGAAACTTGTTGCCTCAAAGTTCACCAGATTTGGAAGAGTTTATCCATGTTAAATACCACTTTAATTTGGAGAGTTATAACATTATTGCATTTATTGTTACTGTGTTAATACAGCTGTGATAAACTACCCACTACCTTTTTGTACATGTCTCGGCTTTTAAGTGTGTGCAGCACTTCCAGGTTTATAGGCTCATTTTCTCTGACTGATCTCTGTTCACGCAGTGCAAGTGGGATTAAACGTGGAAGCTCATCCAACTTGCATAAGACACATAAATTTGCAAAATGTACATCTGTTTTTAATTATACTGGGTACCACAGCAAACATGAATAAAATGTGTTTCCTGTCAGAACAGTGACTTCTTTTTCAACAACTCTTACTATTGTTAATTCTGTTTTGTATTGCATGTGAATTAACACATTTAAAATTCGGATTTGGACATTTACTATAAATGCTGTGGCTCTAAATAATCATGCCCCCACCTTGACGCCCCCAGGAAAAAAACAAAAAAACAAAACTTTGGATATTAAGTGTGCAGTACTGTGGATCAATTCCTCTCTTTTTTTATATACTGCCAGATCACAACAACACTCAAAGTGTTCCACACAGGTGTGTCTAACCTTACTATTCTTAATCACTGTCAAGCAATAGTATTGAGACTTTGCAGGTAATATTTTCACTCAGTTATTTAGAAAGAAAACTAGAAGAGCAGTTTATTCACTTTAAGACAAATAGGCCTTTTTTGCACAGAGTTGGAAAACAACATCCACTGGACATAAATATAAATGCTCTGGGCTATTTATTTATTTATTTATGTGTATTAAGAAGTGGGATAAGTGAGAACAAGGTATTGAACCTACGGTTGTAGAACACTGGCGTAATGCTGCGATCAAATAAAGGTTACACTCATTTTTCAGCTATTTTAATTTGCTTTGCTGCCCCCCCACCCCCCCCATTCAGATACCTGCATCAGTTTTTACATTAAATGAACTGTTGCAGCACAATGACCGACAGACGTTTGCAGAAATAAAAACCTCTCAGCTGGGAGTGAAAGTCTGTTTAAAGCAGGTTCAAATTAAATTCATTGACTTCAGTGGACTCAGATTCCACTCTGACACCGTGCTGAGACCTTTTAAAGAAATTCTGACCCCATGTGGTGATGCGGTTACACTGCACTGTGTGCACTGAGCACAGAAACAGCTTTAAAAAAATAAAGCTAAAAGTCAGCCACAGAATAAAAATATCTCACACTGCAATTAGTAGTGATATGTTCAATACCAAGTGGAATGTTGGAATTTCCACCTTCTGACCCCAAAGCATTCCAGCTCCCAAATAGAGAGAGAGAGAGAGAGGAGAGAGAGAGAGAGAGAGAGAGAGAGAGAGAGAGAGAGAGAGAGAGAGAGAGAGAAAGGAATATAACTGGTTGAGCACAGCCACTGATAATATTTAACAAATTAAAAATGAGACTGATTATATATTTTAACGTTAGTCTGCACACACACTGTTTTAGTAGTTGTTCATATTTCAATAAAAACGTGTTTGTTTGTTAGCTGTTTGTTTATTTGGATTCAGGGTCACAGGGGTCAAAACAGCAGTTCTGTGTGAACTGAACTAACCTCAAGTGGTGTTCCAATGTCTGTTTTTTTTTTTTTTTTAAACAGTACATCGTACATTTTTGAGTTTTAAATTCAGCATTAGAAATTCTACCCCAAACAATTGACATTTGAGCTCAACTTGATGGGTCACATGCAGTGTTTCCAAAGTAACTTTGAAAAGTTACTTCATTAGTTACTTTATACAGTTTTGCAGTTACTTTATTAGCAGCTGTGGACAACTTGTCGGCAGCTGCTGAATGTAATTAATAAAGTGACTCATAATCTAACTTGGTTATTTTTAAGATTTAGTACTCAGAAAAGTAACTATTAGCTACTTTGTTGATTAGTTACTTTGCTGATTACAGTTAATAACATTACAGTTGTAACTTTTCAGCAGCTTCTAATAAAGTAATTGCATAAAGCTGCTAATGAAGTACCTGCATCAAGTAACTGTAAAATATAACTGTATAAAGTAACTAATGAAGTACCCCCATAAAGTAATTGTAAAACATAACCGTATAAAGTAACTAATAAATTACCCCCATAAAGTAATTGTAAAACATAACTGTATAAAGTAACTAATTAAGTACCTGCATAAAGTAATTGTAAAATATAACTGTATAAAGTAACTAATGAAGTACCTGCATAAAGTAATTGTAAAACATAACTGTATAAAGTAACTAATAAATTACCCCCATAAAGTAATTGCAAAACATAACTGTATAAAGTAACTAATGAAGTACCTGCATAAAGTAATTGTAAAATATAACTGTATAAAGTAACTAATGAAGTACCTGCATAAAGTAATTGTAAAATATAACTGTATAAAGTAACTAATGAAGTACCCGCATAAAGTAACTGCATAAAGCAACTACAAAAGTAACTAAAAAAAATTACTTTTCAAAGTTACTTTGACAACACTGGTCACATGTTATCAGTGTTAACATCTGAAATGAAGGATGTGGAGCTTGTATTTAACTGACCTCGTCCGAGAAGATCATATTTTCTCAGACTTACCTGTTTATCTGAAGGACGTCTGCAAAAACTCACAATGAAATTTTGAGGAGGGGTGGGGCTCTCGGTCAAGGAGGAACTGAATAGAATTTGAGCCGGATCCAGATGCTGTTATTAATTAATCTGCCAGGTTTGATTAGAAATGGTTTTTATAAAGCTCATTAAATTATCCACAGCTCAATATGATATAAAAGTAACTGTCCAATTGAAAACCCAATGTTTAGGGCAGCAACTCAGTTCACATAATCAAATATTCTTTCAGTTATTGCTCTTGTTGCTCTGAAATTTCCCCATTGAGGGATGAATAAAGGCTTTTCTTATTTAATAAATAAATAATAGATATCAGGAAGTAGTGAAACATAACTTACAAAAGGTCCAGGATGATGCCGTCAGATGACTTATACTGAACAAAAAACAACCCCAAACATGAAATCTACAGCAATATAAACCTGTATAAAAGTTCATATTGACATAATATATCAGGGAGCGAGAATCAAGCAACAATGTGACACAAATTAAAGTAGCAACTACCCAATTTTGATAGGAATGCATCATCATCATCAGGCCCTTTTTGTTTATTAACTAGCTTACATAGTCATTTATATATATATATATATATATATATATATATATATATATATATATATATTGTGGACTGATGATGTGTTACAGCTCTACATCCAATAATTCCTTTGCAAATACATTTTATTCCTGTGTAATCTGAATAAGGCATTGTGTAAATATCACAGAAATTGTCAGCAGGGGGCAGCATACATCTATTTTGTGCATGATTCATGTGTTATCAGTAAGACTCCTTGCCTTGCATCAACCTCCCACAGTTAGAATCTGGACTTTTTCTGACAGATTTTCTTTCAGCCTGTTGAAGGCTGCAGAAGACTAATTATTAATTAAAAAGCAACAGATCCTGTTTTTTATTTATTTTTTGTTCCTGGTCTGTTTAGGTTCGATCTTGGGTCAAAAGCTCACAGGTCGTGATTTTGATCCACGATGTCAGCTGGAGCACTCGAAGGCAACGCATTAGCCATTAATAGTCCCACGCTGCCCGTCCGTTTGCACGCTCCGCCTCAAATCACACTGTCGCTACAAAGTCCCTAATCTAATTATGTGCTTAATTGATCAGCGGAACTGCTTCCACTCCATCTTCATTAATGAGTAATTAAAATTACACCTATGAAGCCACAGAGATGCCACCCCCCACCCCCCCATTCCACTACAAACAATGGGAAAAGCGTGAAATATAAAGGTTTACTTAAAAATATGCTCTACAAAAAGTCTTAAAAATGGTTAAATGGTGTTTTACCACTTTTCCCAGATTTAACCACTGTTATCTGAAAAGCATTTCATGTAAGTTCATTTTGCATACTTTGGCCCAGTCCTGATACTCTCCTTTGACTTACCACTTCACCCCTTTCCCTTCATTTTGCACAAAAGCGGTGCAGTGGTAGGGCAAAGGGAAACTGGGTCAGTGAAACTGGGTACATCTGCACCAAAGCAATAACTCTCACTCTGATCGTCTTTGGACAGGCCAATTGGACTTGCACTTGGAGGCAGGGAAGCTGTAAAATTTCAGCTGTTGACACCACGATCTGACTGGGTGCACAGTGCACGGCTGCAGGGTTTTTGTTCCCACCTCATTGAAATGAAGAGATCTCCATCTGCTGCACACTGTGAGCGCATCCCCATATAAAATGCTCTGCTTCTGCACGAGTGGAAGTATAACAGTTGTGTCTCCGTGTTTGAAGGTGAAACGATTTAACACACACATGCACACCTCAGCGTGCATGCAGGCAGTGTGTGACTGTGGCATTGCAGCTTTTCGGAATGAGACACAGAGGAGGAGAAGTGAATTCATCAGCCCTCGCAGAGAAATCTAAGGCCCTTTGGCCTGATCCATCAACTCCACTGGAGGAGCCAGAGAAGAGAGGACTTCGAGGACGCAGGCGCTGCTTTACTCCTACGCGCAGCTTTGTGTGCAGTATGACTGCTCCACATTCAAATTTAGTAACCACTCTTCACGATAGCTTCGAGAAGGCTGGCTGAGGTCAACTCAGCTCCGGTTTTACCAACTAATCCTGAAGTATTTGAGTAAAATCCTCCAACAGTGCAACATATAAGGTGCTGTTCAAATTAAACATCTTTTTGAGGTGTGTTGAGGCGGAAAATCCTGCTAATTTAATTACTTTTATATTTGTTCCTGATTTTCTTTGGTGACTTAATTGGAGAAATGAATAAAATTGACAAACAAGCTCATTTCAAGCCACATGTACCTGCTTCCACACCTGGGCCTGCATCCACGAAGCAGCCTAAGGCTAAAAATAGCTCCTAGTGACGTTTTTCTAAGAAAAATCTTAAAATTCCTCAAATTATTAGACATTTCTTAGAATTTTCTATTGGTAAGATGAAAGTTGTACGCAAAGCATCTTAGGCCTTTAACAGAGCGCCTAAGGTGCCAAACTGGTAAGAGGGGGGAGGAGGACTTTTAAGAAACCTAAGAGCGTTTTAAGCAGAGGAGATGGCGGAAAAGACAGAGGAAGCAGAGATGTTCTCCGTATGTAGGATGACAGTGAGTCAATAACACACTACCCGCTTGATCTATGTAATTATTTTATGTTATATGCTGGCTGAGTGGATCCTTGTCATTTGATTGGTGCTTTGTATGTCACATGACATGGATTAATTCATCCCATTTGTGTTGCATTGCATTTAGAGTGCGGCTTGGTTCCATTTAGAGTGCAAATTTGGTTCCATACGTTTGGTACCATTGCACTCTGCACACACGCGCACGTCCTCGTGCATGCGCACACACATGATTGCGCACGCACACACAAAACAAATCCACTGTGCTGTCTGGAGGCTGTTAGGAGAGAAAAAAAGAAAAGCTGGACTCACTTCTGACGTGATTTTTTTTTTTTTTTTTCGCTGCACTGAGAATGTACACAGGCGACCGAGCCGGTTGCATGTGTATGCGCACACAGGGGACAATGACACGTTGATTTGATTTGTTGATTTGTTTCTTTTTATTCACCTCTTTTTGCTCTGTATGCACCACTCTGCTTTTAATCATTAGTGATTGATCTCTGTTCTTTTCCACAGCATGTCTTTTTCCTGATTCTCTCCCCTCAGCCCCAACCAGTCCCAGCAGAAGACTGCCCCTCCCTGAGCCTGGTTCTGCTGGAGGTTTCTTCCTGTTAAAAGGGAGTTTTTCCTTCCCACTGTCACCAAGTGCTTGCTCATAGGGGGTCGTTTTGACCGTTGGGGTTTTTCTGTAATTATTGTATGGCTTTTGACTTACAATATAAAGCACCTTGGGGCAACTGTTTGTTGTGATTTGGTGCTATATAAATAAAATTGATTTGATTTGATTTGACTGAGCTAACTGTCTTGTAACATACATACATACGAGGTCTGTCAATAAAGTATAGGTCCTTTTTATTTTTTTCAAAAACTATATGGATTTCATTCATATGTTTTTATGTCAGACATGCTTGAACCCTCGTGCGCATGCGTGAGTTTTTCCACGCCTGTCGGTGACGTCATTCGCCTGTGAGCACTCCTTGTGGGAGGAGTCGTCCAGCCCCTCGTCGGAATTCCATTGTCTGAGAAGTTGCTGAGAGACTGGCGCTTTGTTTGATCAAAATTTTTTCTAAACCTGTGAGGCACATCGAAGTGGACATGGTTCGAAAAATTAAGCTGGTTTTCGGTGAAAATTTTAACGGCTGATGAGAGATTTTGAGGTGGTACTGTCGCTTTAAGGACTTCCCACAGAGCGGGATGTCGCGCAGCGGTCCCAGGCGCCGTCGTCAGCCTGTTTCAAGCTGAAAACCTCCACATTTCAGGCTCTGTTGATCCAGGACGTCGTGAGAGAACAGAGAAGTTTCAGAAGAAGTCGGTTTCAGCATTTTATCCGGATATTCCACTGTTAAAGGAGTTTTTTTTAATGAAAGACGTGCGGACAGGTCCGCGCGTCGGGACGCAGCCGGCGCGGTGCAGCGGCACAGGTAAAACACCTCCGTGTTGATAACCATTTCTAAAATCCAGGCGGCTTTTGATGGCTTTCAGTGGAGTGAGTATATGAGAAATTGTTTAACAGCTGGACATGTTCCAAGTTGTCCTTAAGGCATCCAACAGAGGTGTTTTCCTGTGGCGGAGCGTCGCGGCAGCTGCAAGCCGACGCTGCAATCCGCCCGCACATCTTTCATTAAAAAAATCTCCTTTAACAGTGGAATATCCGGATAAAATGCTGAAACCGACTTCTTCTGAAACTTCTTGTTATGTGACGGACGCAGGACGGAGAACCGACCAGCGTTTGAAGGACCCAGTATAAAATAAGCAGAGCACGGTACAAAGGATAACTGAATTTAATAAACATAACAGTGACGTGAAGAAAGTACAAACAAATAAGTGCGCGGTCTGGTGAGGTGATAATACGGTGCGCTCCCAGCTGCACAAACGGTCCGGAGCCAGAAACAGTTCGGACCCAAGGACCCCGCCAACACCCCCCAGGTGGCCGCAACAAACCGAGTCTGTGAAAGAAGAAATCATCATGTGAGCCCACACTTCACACACAGAGAGACCGCTCAAAGGTGTACACAAACAGCAAACACTTCCTGGCTTAATTACTAATCAGCTTCCCACCCTGCAGGCATGGAACACCCTGTTCACCTACTCAACTGCAGTGGAAGCTGATTAAACGACTAACATAACAGCTCAATATAATAAGGTGTGAGGGACACCACATTTACTGACTGTACTAATGTTAGTCACAAAACCTAACGTACCTCAGGAAGTGTGCTGACGAGGGTGAGACCTCACCCCCTCCTCTTTCACAGACCATGGCATCAAACCTGGACGTTCTCTGCATCCATAATGATGAGATGGCTCTCAAGACGACGATCTCACCCGTCTGGTCACAAGGTCGAGTCTCTGGCAAATACACACTGTGTACTCCAGACTTAAATGCCACCATGCTCCAATCCATGTAGATGCACCACAGCTGTGAGTCCTGACGAGCTGCACATGATCAGCCTCAGGTGATCAGGGTGAGGTCCTGAAAACTCAGCCACACAGCCACTCAGTCCTAAACGCGTGCCACCTGGAAGGAAAAACAAAAGACAGAAACAGAAGACAGAAACACTTCTCTGTTCTCTCACGACATCCTGGATCAATAGAGCCTGAAATATGGAGGTTTTCAGCTTGAAACAGGCTGACGACGCCGCCTGGGACCGCTGCGCGACGTCCCGCTCTGTGGGAAGTCCTTAAAGCGACAGTATCACCTCAAAATTTCTCATCAGCCGTTAAAATTTTCACCGAAAACCAGCTTAATTTTTCGAACCGTGTCCACTTCGATGTGCCTCACAGGTTTAGAAAAAATTTTGATCAAACAAAGCACCAGTCTCTCAGCAACTTCTCAGACAAAGGAATTCCGACGAGGGGCTGGACGAGTCCTCCCACAAGGAGTGCTCACAGGCGAATGACGTCACCGACAGGTGTGGAAAAACTCACGCATGCGCACGAGGGTTCAAGCATGTCTGACGTAAAAACATATGAATGAAATCCATATAGTTTTTGAAAAAAATAAAAAGGACCTATACTTTATTGACAGCCCTCGTATATATACACACACACACAAAATCCACTCTGCTGTAAGACGCATGAATGCATGAAGACCTGTTCACATGAAACGCTGACGTGAGTTTTGGCTGGACTGAGGAACTACACAAAGTCCTTTTTTTAATGGAAGTCTGAAGTCAGTGCACAGCATCGCTGGACTACACGTCACAATGGAACACGAAAATGTAAGTCTCTTTTCTGTTGTTTATAAATTAATAAAATATCAGATGACAAGGATCTATTTTAGGTGTTATATAAAACAAATAATGAATGTTTTTACATTCTTTCAATGGAACGAATATTTAATTAGGTGAAAGCTGGAACAAATCATTCAAAGAGGTGAAGCCGAGTTGAATGGTTTGTTCCAGCTTTCGCCTCATGAAATATTTGTACCATTGAACTCAAACATTCATTATTTGTATATTAATTTACTGTTTTAATGTATTTATAAATTGTTTAGGTTCTTGTCATCATATACACACTATTAATATTATAATTATATTTATTATTATTATTGGTACTATAAATATTGTTATTTTGTTTTATTATTTCTATTATGTTATTTGATTTGATGGGTCATACAAGTATTTTTTAACATGTATATACAATTATATTATGCACTCACAATGAACATACTAAATGCACACTTTTAGCATACAGATATTCAGCATGTGAGTGAAGTATGTTCAAACATTTTCAAGCTGTGTAACAATCCCTTTAATTTTGCAGAGTTTCATCATCATGACATTAAATTATTTTCATGATTACCTGTCTTAATGTAGTTCAGGTTATATGATCGTTTGATTTCACTCTTCATTCATAACTAAGAGGGTGGAGCACATTTGTTTTTTTAATTCTCCTCCCCTTTCCATGACAACCAATCACAGCTCTTACAGGACTGCGTCACACCTAGCAATGTGGTCAACCCTGCCTCCTCACAAAGATAGGAGTTTCTGTCTCCTCCTTGCTCAGATCTGCTCTCACGCCTGCTGGCTCACTTTTAGGTTAAGATTCCTTAGGGTTAAGTGTGCTTGTTTCAACAGTGGAAGGTTGTCTATTCAAGGCCACCTCTGCCCATTCTCCATGCATTGTGAGGGAGGCATCTGGTGTAAAAAACGGAGCTAAATCAACAAATGTGCTGTGGGAACATCAAGTGAAACTAAGGAGAAGTCCTAGGGACTTATTAATATAGATCATCAATCATGGCTTCTTGGTTGTTTTTACTTGCAGAAGCAGGGTTGTGGTAGCTTAAGTTTACTCTGTATTGTCATTTAGGGGAGGTGATGGTCGAGTGCAGAGGTCTCAAACTCGTTCCAGAAAGAGCCGAGAGGGTGCAGTTTTTCTTTCTTTGCAACCACATACTCCACCAGGTGATTTCACTGATTAATATCACTTTGAGCAGATGGAATCAGTTAATCAGTGAAATCACCTGGTGGAGTGTGTGGTTGCATAGAAAGCCTGCACCCTCTCGGCCCTTTCTGGAATGAGTTTGAGACCTCTGGTCTAGTGGTTAAGTGTTGGGCTTGAGACCAGAAGATCCTTGGTTCAAATCCCAGCCTGACCGGAAAATCACTAACGGCCCTTGGGCAAGGTCCTTAATCCGCTAGAGTTCCTCCCGGTGTGTAGTGGGCACCTTGCATTGCAGCAACCTCACATTGGGGTGAACACTGATGTGTAAAGCGCTTTGAGCGTCTGATGGAGATGGAAATGCACTATGTAAATGCAGTCCATTTACCATTTATTCTAATCCAATTACATTTATTCTGCAAATCTGATTGGTTAATCGTGTGCGATTTAAGACCATAAAATATCACGTTGACAGTGGCAAAATATTTGACCATTTCACATTTGATGTATTACTCCACGCCCTGACCGCGTTGCTACACAGATGTCAATAATGGCGCTGTTCGCTGAGAGCAAAAGAAACTAGTGCAGCGACGACAATGCCGAAATGGGTGAATTTAATTTATCATACGAAATTATTGATGTGGATTCTGATACAGAATTACTAAATGCAGTTGACAAGATGAAGACATCTGTGGATCTGCTCACAGAATTTCTAGTTTGGCATGAAGATGCTGTTGCTATGGTAAGCTAGCCAACGGAATTACTTATAGAAAAATGAACCGTGCAAACGATGGAATGGGAACCCCCTTGTGTTTGTTGATTTGCAGACATTAATGCTGGATTACGGTCGCAAATGTCCATTTTATGGTAAAACTCAATTTGCGACCATAAAATCCAGCATTAACGTCCGCAAATCATCAGACACAACAGGGTTATTGCCTAAGTGGTGCATTTTAAAGACCTGCAGCTGCTTCCACATTAAAATTATTTTAATATTAACCACATTCAATAGCATCTGCAGAAAAATCAAGATCACAGCACTTTGGTTCAGAGCAGTACAATGAAGCTGGACATCAGAATCACAAGAGTCATCCGTTCGCTGTCCAAAATGCGAAATGCCGTCAGTATTGAAACTGGTACCAGAAATATGTAAAGGGCTGGTCCATCCTTCATCAGCGTTGGTACATGATGACGTGTATGATCTGTACTCAGTGGTGGGCACAGCTAACCGAAAAGCTAGCTTTGATAACCATTAATATAACTGAAAAGTTAACTTTTGTAACGCGAAACCGCTAAAAAAAATTAGCGGAAGTTACCGCTAGCTTTTAGTATTGACTCGGTCGTGGCCACATCTGTCTGATACTGATAAGCCAGTTTTGAGTTTAAGTGCCACAGGGGCTACTGGGCAGGATCACAAACACAAAAGTGAACGCATAAAAATATAAATAAAAAAGTAAAACCCCAAACACTGTCAATGTCTTTATCAAAAGCAGTAAAATCACAGTATTAGAAGTCACAGTTTATATTATATATTTAGAAACCATTCACAGACCTGTGTTCACAAACACAAAGTGAATGCACAAAAAATAAATCAATAAAAAATAAAATCCCAAACACAGTCATCTTCATAAAAAGAAGTAAATCACAGTATTAATAGTCAGTTTATCTCTGTATTATATTGGTAAATTGTTGCAGGAATGGCTCACCCGTGTTGCGTTCAAAGCGACTAGTAAAATCTACTCCTTACCCGTCGCGCTGAACGTCCCCACTGAAGAAAACCAACAGAAGCAATAGTGTCTTTTCACTCTAAAAAAGTAAAGATATGCATGTTCACGCTGTCTTTAAAGGAGACACAGCTACTGTCGGTTTACACTATGGGAGCTCATCTCAACAAAACAGACTGTTGCAGACTCACAACAGACAGGAACTAGCTAACATGTATGATTTTACGGTTTAAAATATTTTTGACTGTTAAACTCTACTCACTAGCAAAAAATGTTAGCGGACTGAAATTTAGTGAAAAGTTAGCTGAAAAGGTAATCCGCGAACAAAGAAGTTAGCTTTGCTAATTAGCGGTTAGCAGATTTGTGGAACTGTGCCCACCACCGTCGGTACTTATGCACAGAGATATTTTAGTGTAATTGAAATAATCTCTGTGGATTTCTTCCACACAAGTAAGACTGAGAACCTCCAAATGACCAGTCCCACTGCTTCACCCACACCACATCTCAGCAGGGACCACCACCGTGTTAGCTGTCTTTGCCAGCAGGGCTGGCACTGAGAAGAGATCTGAGCGCTGTGGGCTTAATAAGGACCCTGCTGGATGAGGACAGACACTGAGCTGATGGGTTTTGGGAAAGAGGATGGAGGAAGTAGGAAGAAAAATGTTCTACTTTTGTGAGGACGTGAAAGGAAACTGTGACCAGCTTTCATGATGATGGGTATGAGGAGGTAGCCCAGTGGATTAGGAACTGGGCCACAAATATGTAAACTTGAGTTTATCAGGCTTTTAATGAGCCTTTCATTGGATTCTGGTGTGTTGGAGCAGGAAGGCAACTAAGAGTGTCAGGAAGGTAGATCTCGAGGGCGAAACTTGGGCACCCCTGGTGTACATTATTCAAATTTTTGGGTGGTTCCTTCAAAAATGTATTGAATTTAATAGGAAACAACTTGTTGCAATTTTTTGTGAAGGGGTTAAGGGTATTTCAGAAAAAAAGGGTTTTATTTACCTAAAAAAAAAAAAAATTTCTGTGACATTATTTGTTGCTATTGTCTTTCAGCACTATTTTGATAATATTTTCCTTTCCCCTTGGGTCCTTTATGAGCCATTTCACCTTCCACATCATCCTCTGAGATTAGGAAAGTTGTATTCGCACAAACTGTCGCGGGCTGCATTTGTCTGCCATTGTCCTCTCCCCGTCTGTCCTTTTGTGTGTTGTTTGTCTGTTTTCCCTCCAGGTGGCGCGCTGCAGAGCCAAGGAATACTTGAGATTCATCAACTCCTCACACCTGTGATTCAATCAGGAGCTCATGAGCTCCTGATTGTGAGCGGGCTGCTTAAACCCCGGCTTTGAGCTCAGTCCTTGCCAGATTCTACTGATGCTTCCATGAGCTACCTCGACCTCAAGCTCTGTCTTCTGAGAGATTTCCCTGAGATGCCCTCAGTGTGAATTCTGAGCTTCCCACAGCTTCTCTCAAAGGTAACCTGGCCGCTCTATTTATCCACAATAGAGTACTTTGACCTTTGGTGTTTCCAGATGCATTCCTGTGCACCTTCCATGCCGCAACATCTCCTGGCTTCCACGCCACTACCTGCAGCTACTACATCACTTTTGGAACTCGCAGCTGTGCTGCTGTTCATCTGCAGTCAGCCTCAGAACGTGCCGCTCTGTTCCAGTCAGCTAAGTTCCTGTCGTCTGTGAGTTTGTGAGATTCCGCCTCTCATTCAGCTCCTGTCAATGACTTTGTCTCTTTATTCGCAAGAACTGTATGCAGAACTACTAAGAACTTCCAAGTCATTCCTGAAGCCAAGTTCCAGCTAAATTGAACTGCGTCATTAGATGTGCTGCAGCTTAATTGCACTGCTGACCTCTGACAAGTGAACAATTGCATTAAGCCTCCGTGCAAACTCTGAACAGTCTGTTGTTAAAGGCTTCCAGTGTTACGAGTGCATTCACCCATCTTTGCTCTCCTCATCTCCTCAGAAAGTTTCTCTGTCCTCAGCTCTGTACGGCCACCTGGCTCCGGTTCCTGTCCTGTCCTGGATTTCAACCCACTCTCTTACTCCCAAACCTGGTTCCGTTTGCACTGCAGCTCCTGGCTTTCCACCGCTTGGAGCAGGCCCTGTTTCAGCTCTGCAGGCACCATCACCATCTTCAGCATTATTATTCCTTTGTTACTCATTATTGTAAATAAATCTCCTTTCGTTCACACCTGTTCTTGTCATTGCTCCCAGCATTTGAGTCCATCGCCTGACCGGTCCGGTCCCATTCAGTCCTCTAACCATAACACAAACATCCTCTTGTCCTCCCCAAAGGACACAGTTCTGTGTAAGATGGTACAGTTTTCATTAATTTTTGTTTGTAAACAGTCAGAATATTATTTTGTATTTAGCTTTTTTGCATACACTTCGGCAGTCAGCGATACAACATGACGACTATAGCTAACACACCATGCACATGGCTTTTGTGTGGGAGTAGTGTCATACATTCTACATGCATGAGCAGCCGTTCTAGCTATGTAAGCCAAGGACAGAAAAGCTCAGATAACACACACAGAGTGAGTGTTGCTTCATTCTCTGCATAAGGCACCATTAAAGCACTAAATCATTACATTGAAAATAGATATTGGCTGCAATACTAATGTTTAAAATTTCATTTATTGCTCCTTTATGGAACTTGTAAAGAAATGTGGATATTGCAAACTAGGGTTTATATTTGTTTCATTAGGATAGCTGCAATGTGCCAGACTGTCAAAAAGGTTTGATCCATTCCAGTATGATAGGAAAAAATACTGAGCCAACACCAGGTTAAAATGATAGTAACCAGAGGGCTGGATAGAGTTTCAAGTGGAATTGTGATTCAAGAATGCCCCAATGCCAAGAATGACACTTGAGTCAAATTGCTTCAAAATGGACTCATAGTATTTGTTGGGGTTTCAAAAGAATGCATATGGATGCATCCAGGAGCCTCAGCATTGGTGCATCTAACCATAATCCACTGTGCCTGGTGAAGTTTGTTACACAGAAGAAAGACTCCTTTTGTAGTTACAATTTAGGAATTCAGCAGATGTGCAAACATGCAAGTGTTATGTCTGTTAAACAGCATGAGTTTATTATATTTAAAAAAAAAAAGATCTACATGCGTGTGGGAGGATGATCCGACTCGCTGATCCGAGGGATGCAAATGCCAGATTGCACTTTTCCTTTGTGCTTTTTTTCCTTCTCTGTCTCCAAGGAGATGGTCTTTTTACTTCTGACACCTGACCACAGGAAGCCTGTGGGCTCTGAGTGTGTGTGACATACACACACACACACACACACACACACACACACACACACACACACACACACACACACACACACACACACACACACACACACACACACACACACACACACACACACACACACACACTTCCCAGGTGATTTTCGGTGGCACACCTGTCACAGGCCCCTGAGGAGAGGGAGATGTGATCGAGTGTTTCTTAATGCGGATGGAGGAAGGACTGAGCACTGAAGAAGCTCAAAAGGCTGATTCAAACTTATGTGGACGCACATTTCAGTGTCGTTACACGCTGCAGGGATTTATGGGTAACTGTACTCACGCAGAGGCTCCTGGAAGTGCTGATATGCAGACTTTCAGCATGGAGAAGGAAGATAACCGGTGAAGTTGTCCAACTGTCTGTTTCACTTCTGCTGATAAACACAAATGGTGTTTAATTTTATCACAGAAAACTCTGTAGATGCTCATTTCAGATGGAAAATGGAACAGAACTAAGCTAGCACTTGGAGTACACACATCTGCCAATTGAAAGTTAGAATTCTTACATAAAAAAAAATAATAATAATAATCTGCCAATCAGGTCGAGGAACATGTACCAGTGCCACGCAGGGGCACTGGCAGGAATTTTGGACCCCATGAAGAGAAATTGCAGTGGGTCCCCCCATAGCTGGCCACCAGGCAGAAAAATTTGATACAGTTTTACATAAAACTATGCATTTTAATGCTATTTTTGACTATCATGCCCATATTTATGAAAAGAAAAACGTGATTTGACAGTTACTTAATCGGGGAAGTACTGAAAATACAAGACTGATATTCTAGACTGACAAAAATACATGAGGCTGGTATTTAATCTTCTGATTTCCAGAAAATGTAAATATTTCTCTGATTGGATTAAGAGCAATCACCCAGTCTGCACGCACTAGAAATGTTCATGTCGATGTCCATGAAGGGACGTTCGCGTTTAGTGGGCAGCATTGGGAGTGTGGCCTCTAGTAGTCATGTATAGTAGTGTTCAGAAAAATAGTAGTGCTATGTGACTAAAAAGATGAATCCAGGTTTTGAGTATATTTCTTATTGTTACATGGGAAACAAGGTACCAGTAGATTCAGTAGATTCTCACAAATACAACAAGACCAAGCATTCATGATATGCACACTCTTAAGGCTATGAAATTGGGCTATTAGTAAAAAAAAGTAGAAAAGGGGGTGTTCACAATAATAGTAGCATCTGCTGTTGACGCTACAAACTCAAAACTATTATGTTCAAACTGCTTGTTTAGCAATCCTGTGAATCACTAAACTAGTATTTAGTTGTATAACCACAGTTTTTCATTATTTCTTCACATCTGCGAGGCATTAATTTTGTTGGTTTGGAACCATGATTTTGCTCATTTACTAGTGTGCCTGGGGTCATTGTCCATTTCAAGGACATGTCCTCTTCAGCATAAGGCAACATGATCTCTTCAAGTACTTTGACATATCCAAACTGATCCATGATACCTGGTATGCGATATATAGGCCCATCACCATAGTAGGAGAAACATGCCCATATCATGATGCTTGTTATGGATTTGGACGCTGGTGAGAACCGATCCAGTGTCTGACTGAACCCAGCGTTAAATAACCAGAAGCAGTTCCAAAAAAAAACAAATTTATTTTCTTTCCCCCTGTGCTGTACACAAAATACAAAATAAGAAATCTGGTGAGGTGAAGAGGCGGCGCGCTCTCTCAGTGTCACAACGGATCAGAGCCTGAACGTTCTGGACTCAGGAATCCCGCCGACACCCCCCAGGTGGTTTTTCCCAGGACTGTACTCTGCGAAGGAGGAACAGAGGTGAGGTAATTCAACACTGTTACCAAGAAATACTATTTAGAGGCACACTTATCAGCAACACGTTCAGGTCTGACTTCGGACTTAATTTAAAAGGGCAGCTGCTCACAGCCGGTGGAGGATCATCGATCCGCGCGCCACAGCCGTGAGGAGCAAACCAGACAATTTTCACCAATATTTGAATATAGCTGCGCAAAAACGCCAAATTACAATCACAAATGATCTCTGAAGAATAATCACCTCTGACGTGTGCTGACAGCGTTTGCCTCTCAACCTCGTCCTCCTTCACAGGCACGATGTCAGAACCTGGAGCGGCCCTCAGCGTCCCACAAACGGTTGTCACAAGGTCGTATTCTCCGGCAATTCAGCCCTGATCACTGCTGGATTAAATGCAGTTCTTCATTTCTTCATTGGCACCAGCTGAGAGTCCTTAGGTCCGCACGTGAGTGCCACAGGTGTCGTAGATCGTCCTGATGGAGGGCCGCACGTGAGTGCAACAGGTGCAGCAGATCGCCGTGACGGGGTGAGAGACTCTTCTGCAGCACACTCCCCCCAGAGATCAGCCCCAAACCACCTGGGAAGGAAAACAAACACAAAAACAGCAAACAATGTCCAGCCAAACCCCCCAACACACAACAATGCTTGCACCACCATGCTTCACTGTCTTCACTGTGAACTGTGGCTTGAATTCAGAGTTTGGGGGTCGTCTCACAAACTGTCTGTGGCCCTTGGACCCAAAAAGAACAATTTTACTCTCATCAGTCCACAAAATATTCCTCCATTTCTCTTTAGGCCAGTTGATGTGTTCTTTGGCAAATTGTAACCTCTTCTGCACGTCTTTTATTTAACAGAGGGACTTTGCGGGGATTCTTGCAAATAAATTAGCTTCACACAGGTGTCTTCTAACAGTCACAGCACTTACAGGTAACTCCAGACTGTGTTTGATCATCCTCGAGCTGATCAATGGGTGAGCCTTTGCCATTCTGGTTATTCTTCTATCCATTTTGATGGTTGTTTTCTGTTTTCTTCCATGCGTCTCTGGTTTTTTGGAGATCATTGTAGATGAACAGCCTATAATTTTTTGCACCTGTGTATAAGTTTTTCCCTCTCCAATCAACTTTTTAATCAAACTACGCTGTTCTTCTGAACAATGTCTTGAACGTCCCATTTTCCTCAGGCTTTCAAAGAGAAAAGCATGTTCAACAGGTGCTGGCTTCATCCTTAAATAGGGGACACCTGATTCACACCTGTTTGTTCCACAAAATTGACAAGCTCACTGAATGAATGCCACACTACTATTATTGTGAACACCCCCTTTTCTACTTTTTTTACTTATAGCCCAATTTCATAGCCTTAAGAGTGTGCATATCATGAATGCTTGGTCTTGTTGGATTTGTGAGAATCGACTGAATCTACTGGTACCTTGTTTCCCATGTAACAATAAGAAATATATTCAAAACCTGGATTAATCTTTTTAGTCACATAGTACTACTATTATTCTGAACACTACTGTATAACCTCTTTGTTGGTGCCTCTAGCAGGGAACGAGGCTCATCTTCCCCCCAACCAGTTACGTCACCCGCCTGACCTGCATAAATGATGGCAGCCGAACGATGTCAAAGCCTCTGACTATGACTAAAACAAATTTTCTGTAGATGTTTTATGGTCTTAAGTGTTTCTTGAAAAGAATGCAATTTTTTTGTGTTTAGTCATGCTAAAATTAATCCGTGGGTGTTTGTTCCCCTAAAATCATTCTGGAATAAATACAGACTATATGCATTTTTGTTTCAGAGCAATTTTTTTTATTCTTTGTTTTTCTCCATAATAATCCATTAATTCAACACACAGCTGCTCACCTCACGGGTTCCTGGGCTTGTTAAGGTGTGTGTGTGTGTGTGTGTGTGTGTGTGTATATGTGGGGGGGGGGGGGGTCATTTTTTGAGCAAGTTTGCTAAACGTTTGCCTGCAGTGATTATCTAACTGAAACAACAGTGAAATGCATAAATCCAGAGTTTTCTGCAGAGATATGAGTTAATATGGCGAGAAAGGTTAGCTACTTTATGGACAAAGTTAGGAACAGACAACAGGCTAACATGCCAGAACTTTCCATCACAAACCCACCTCACCTATGAAAGAACTGGTTGATATTCTGCCGATCCTTAACTTTTTTCTCCTCCTGTCTTAGCTTCTTTTTTTTTTCTTTTCTTTTTTTTTGCTCTTTGACCTGTCTTGCCCTCTGCTCCTGCACTTGCTGTGTGAAAAGTTTTTGCAGCAGTCTAAGGGAGCAGCAGGTGGATGGAACCATTTTATGTAAATACGGGGAGAGAGCATTGAGAAATTCTTCCAAAACAAATAAACTTAATGTTACCAATACATTGTACATAAAATGTATGTGTGATTGTATGTTTATAACTGAGTGTCATATTATTTTGCCAGTATTAATTGTATAAGGGGTCTCTCTGAGCGCCTGTCAATCATGGGCCCCTAGAATTCTCTTCATTCTCCTTTTTCAGAGCCCCTGGTGCCACGTATCACTGTGCATCAACCAATCCAACACACTACGGAACCACCTTGGGCTGTGAATGGCAATCACCCAAGCATACAACCAGTTCATCCCCACCACTTAAAAGTAGCCACTGATTAGCCAGTTGAAATGTAGACATGCTCTTGTCCTTCTGCAGTTCTACTGGACCTCAATACTGAGGCACCTGGTGCTGGGTGAGGCCCATAAAAACATGTCACATGGTCAAAATATTAAAGCTGATGTTTCCACACCATGCACATGACATTCCTCATCTGGCTCAACCTAAGCAAAGTAGATAAGCATCCGAATCGCACAACCATACGGGAAGCACCAGCACCATAAGGAGTTGGACCTTCGTTCAACTGCAACAATATGTTGTGTGTTGGGGGGTGTGGCTGGATGTTTTGGTGTTCTTTTCTTTTCTTTGCTCTTCAGGTGGCATGAGAACTGATTTGTCTGTGGAGAAGGTGCTGGCTGAAGAGTCCTCACCCTCATCAACATCATGTGTAGCACCTGTGACTGGTGCTCACATGCAACCTTAAAGACTTTCAGCTGAAGCAGATAATTGGATGGCGTTCTGCATTTAAGGCATGTGTGATTCAAGCAGAACTGCCGGGAACTCGACCTTGTGATGTCCGTTTGTGAGACGCTGAGGACCGTGCCTGGGTTTGACACATCGAGCCCGTGAAGCAAGGAAGGGTGAGGACACTTGCTGTCAGCACACATTAAAGGTGATTAAGTGTTCGACTAATTGTTGATAGTAACTTGGTGTTTTGTTACGCAGTATACTGGAATTGTGATGAGAATTGTGAAGTTTGCTTCTCACTGCTGTGGCGTGCGGATAAGTGATCCTCCACTTGTTGTGAGAAGCTGCTCATTTGCATAAAGTTAAAAAATACAGACCTGAATGTGTTGCTGATAGTGTGTGTCTTTTGAAAGATATTGTTGTAACTGCTGACTTACCTCACCTCTTCTTTGCTTCACAGAGAGTCAGTTTGTCGTGTCCACCTGGGGGGTGTTTGTCTGGTGGTAGTGGGTCCAGGAACGCCGGGCTTCTATCCTTTTGGGCGCTTAAGAGCATGCCAACAGTCACTCCACCAGAAGGATGTTCTTTTAGTTTTGTACACATTATTATGCACAGGTGAAAAATAAATTGTTTCTGTTGTTGGAACCGCTTTCTGGTTATTTTTAGCGCTGGGTTCTGTCTGACGCAGGTCCGCTCCTCAACTCGCATCGACACATAACACAATATGTGCATTGCCAAACATGTCTGACTTTGACTCCATAAGGTTGTTCCAGGCATCTTTTGATGTCAAAGACTGAGAACCCAGAGACACTGACATAAGGGAACCTCAACACATCTTCTGCATGTTCATACACTTCTGATGGTCAAGTCCAGGAAGTCACTGAAACTCTGAATCTAGTCTTGATCTACAGCAATTGCAAAACCCAAAGACTGATGGACTGCTTCAAGTTTAGTGCACATAAATAATGTCAAATGTATATGTGTTGTCTTTAATTCTGATGTGTGCCATTATTACGGTAAACAAGTAATAATTGTGGATAAATTGCTGTATGTTGTCTGAGGTAATTGAAGTGTAAATGTAATTTCGTTGTTGTTGCACTTGTGTAATGACAGTGACAATAAATCTCATCTCATCATCTCAACTCATTTATTGATGCAAAGATCATAGCACTGACTGCAAAGTCCAAGTTCGTAAACTTTGCTAACCAACAAAACCACCTAAGCCGCTGGTATCCACAACCACACCCATCACTCAAACCATGCAAGCACTGAAAAGCACAGGAGCCTGAACATGTCCCAGATGAACTGCAAAATTTAGAGAGAAGAAGTCAGAGATTCAGATGTGTATCTCAGGGCAAATTCAACTAGCAGGTGCCTCAGTATTAAGAACCCCGAGTAGATCAAATGGAACTTTTTGATGGGATGTAATTGGATTTTTTGTGAACAAATCTGTAAATATGAATGCATGCATCGTGTTCATGTTAAAATTGCTGTGTTATGTTACATACACATAAACTTTTTGCTAGTCTCCTTTTGGATCAGTATTTTTATTTTTAGAGCATCATGACTCACTGTTGCTACTTCCATGTGAGGCTCATTGCCAAATACAACTTGATTTTACCGGTATAACTAAAACATCTCTACTTTTCAAATCATCCAAAATGCCCATAATCCTCCAATTTATTCATCTCTCCACAGGCATCCAATTAATTTCACAGTTCACTTTGAAGTTCTCAATGCGTTTTAAAGTGTTGTGTGGTCCAGCTCCCCAGGTTCATCTCTGACCAACTATGACCTTACATCTCTGCAGGGTTCTCAGGTCTTCAGATTAAAGATTACTGATGCTGCCGCATATTAACATGTCTAAAAGCCTGGGATGATGGTTGCTCTTAAACTGTAATAAGCTCCTTTCAAAGTGTAGCTCCACTGATTCTCTGGACACACTTTAAAAACAGCTGAACACTCGTGCAGTACATTATGGTTTTATGGTCTTGTGTCCTTGTATGTGTGCTGCTGTTTAACTGTTTTATTCACTCTTAAATAGGCCTTCACTTATTTCATATGCTTCTGTCTTTATGTTCATTCATTACCATGAAGCCCATTTCAATGATTCACTTTCTTCTTTGGCAGTAAATACATTGGTGGAAAGAAATGCAGTGCAGCACAAGTTCTCCCAGAAGACAGAAGTTTTAAGTAGTCACCCAGAATTAGTTAATTCACATCAGCTTTAATCTGTAAATGAAGCAGGTGTTTCCATTAGTAATCAGTTCTCCACCAATAGGAACCACGCACATTCCTTAAAATGTCAATGTACTCACTCACCTCTCGCTGCTGACTAGGGATGGGTATTGATAAGATTTTATCTATCGATGCCATTATCGATTCCTTATCGATACTCCTTGTGAATTTTCTATGTACTAAAAGTAGGCTTTACAGGTTTTCTATGTCAACAACATTTTAAACTGGTCACTGGATCCTTGATCTCTGGACATAAATAAAAATAAATAAAATCTAGTTTTTGTCAAAAGCATTTCCTTTCAGACATTTTGGCATGAATGTCTCTCTGTACTGAGCTGTAATCAATATAGAGAAATGATCATTTTCCTGACAAACACCCCCCCCCCAAAAACAACAGCCACTTTGAAGGACCGATAAGGGAATCGTTAAGCAAAAAGCTTATTGATGTCGGTGGATCGAATCATTTCTTAACGATACCTGAAAGGAACCGGTTCTCGATACTTATCCCTACTGCTGACAGATCACTGTCGAGACATCCCCTCCTCCACCCCGCCACTACCAATTGGTCCCTGTTCTCTGTCTGGGGGCAGGCCTCCACCCCTGCCATTTGTATCTGCAGGGTTTGTGATCATCCCAAGTCTACTCTCTGCCATGATGGAGACCAGTGCCAAATCTATTTCACCATAGACTATATCTTTCTGTGCACTATCTGGTTGTAAAGGCGGGAGTGGCCCGTCGCAGCCATAGCAGTTGGGCTTCCCCAATAGTGATGGTGCATAAAAAGGATGGGACGTACCGTCTCTGCATAGACTACAGAGCCATAAATGACACCACCATCAAGGATGCATATCCGCTGCCCCGCATCCAAGACACACTCGACACCCTCTCTACCGCCAAATAGTTCAGCACACTGGACCTCGCTTCCGGCTACTGGCAGGTCGAGTTGACCCCCAGGGCACGTAAGGCAGCCGCCTTCTGCACCAGGAAAGGACTTTTTGAGTGGAATGTCATGCCGTTTGGACTGTGCAATGCACCAGCAACATTCCAGTGGCTGATGGACCGTGTCCTGACTGGTATACAGTGGGAGACCTGCCTGGTGTACTTGGATGACATAATTGTGCTGGGCAGGAATGTGGCAGAGATGTTGCAGCATTTAGTCCAGGTTTTTGACAGTCTTCGCCAGGCCAACCTCAAGTTAAAACCTGCCAAATGTTGTCTCTTCCGCCGCCAGGTGGCCTACTTGGGTCACATCGTTTCAGAGGATGGTGTAGCCACTGACCCCAGCAAGCTCCAGAAGGTGAAAGAGTGGCCGATACCTAGATCAACCCAGGAGGTACGTCAGTTTGTAGGCCTTGCCTCATACTATCGACATTTTGTGAAAGACTTTGCTGCTGTGGCTGAACCCCTCCATGCCCTTAATAAGAAATATGCCCGGTTTCAGTGGAGTGCAGAATGCCAGGCAGCATTTGATGAACTCAAACACCGGCTGACCACAGCCCCTGTCCTGGGCTATCCAGTTGAACAAGGTGACATGATACTGGACACTGATGCGAGCGATGTGGGCATCGGTGCTGTGCTTTCACAAATCCAGCAGGGCAAAGAGCGTGTATTAGCATATGGGAGTCGCAAGTTGTCAAAAACTGAGCGGAATTACTGCACCACACGGCGTGAGCTGCTGGCCGTGGTGGAGTTCACAAGACATTTTCGGCAGTATCTCCTGGGGCAGCCCTCCATCGTACGTACAGATCACAGCAGTCTTCAGTGGCTCACAAGGCTGAAAGAACCTGAGGGACAGCTCGCCAGGTGGTTGGAAAGGCTTGCCGAATACGACTTGGAAATTGTCCATCGCCCCGGCCGGTCACACACAAATGCTGATAGCCTCTCTAGGAGACCATGCCGCCAGTATTGTCCATGTAGGCTTCCAGACCCTTCTCTTTACTCGGAGAATGTCAGTCATCAAGCTGTGCAGTGCGACTTGGACTCTGACATCAACCAGGTGATGTTGAGCCCAGTGGGGGTAGAGGGACCCACAGCTCCCACAGTAGCAAATCCAGTGGGGGTACACAAGGAAATCCCAGCTGATGTGCATGGTTCTGGGTTTCGTGAAAGAATCTGTAGGTCTGAGGCGAATAACTCTGAGCTGTTCAGTGGTTGGTCTGCAGAGGAGCTGCAGCAGGCTCAGAAGGCTGATCCAGATATTGCACCTATCAGGGCATGGATGGAGGCCAGTGAAGAACGGCCACCCTGGCTAACAGTCTCAGCACACAGCCCAGCCACAAAGACATATTGGAGCCACTCACTTGCTGCATCCCGTCACAACAGCGATATGTTTTTATGTATGTCCATGTGAGGACAGCAAGCAGACACACGCGCGTCATAGTGGACAGTTGTTAGGTCATGTCCGTCCAAACACAGTACATGTTCCCCAGCTGGGATGCCCAGAACCACAGATCTCAACAGCAACCCCCATAGGTGGCCACACCCCGTCATTTCAGCGCACACAATGTGTCACTCTGTTTCTGTGTTATGTGACACATGGGGTGAACACACATATGCCACATGTGTTTCAGGGGAGGGGGGGGCATGACACACCCGCACACATGCAAGACAACACATGCACCATGTGTGTTGCTTTTTGTATCTCCACAGTCACATTGACAAATTTCACATCCAGGTCGAAAGTGATCATCTGCTGACTGTTTTCGTGCTAACAGCGTGAATGGCCACACATTTTCTAAGTGCCAAGTGAGCGGTGTTAGATGTTCGCGTGTGTCACCTGGAATTTGGCCGACACCTGCCACAAGAGGGATCGAATGGGCTCTCAGAGGGCACACTCTGTCTTTCAGCTGCTGGTGTGTGCAAATAGTTGTAGTGACATGTGTACGAGGCGTTGGAGGCAGCTTTGATTTTAGACAAATGGCACGCAATTCCTCCTTTGTGCGCTAGTCGACTTCAATCATGTCATGTATGAAGGGGCCTTTCACCACAGATACATATTAGGCCTTAGAAGACACCATTAAATTTTGGAGGTGATCAGGATCCAAATCCGGATTCTGGATCAAGATTTCACTTTATATACGCTTTGAAGGATTATGTCAAAACTACATCACAGATTTTGACAAAATGTTTCACAGATACATATTAGGCCAGGGAAGACTACAATAAATGTTCAACCTGGTCTCACGGCAAGTCGTGATTCAGCAGCACAAAATATACATTAATCTATTGGTTCGTGATATTGTGACGAAAAGCTCCTCATTTTTGTCACGGCAGCACAAATTCATTCTCATTCATTCTGTGATGGCTGCATGAAATTAAAAGTGAAGCGGGGGTTTGGGGGTGGTTATGGTTAGGGTTGGGGGTTGGAGTAGGGTTAGTAATATTGAGTTAAAAACATTTTTTACTCATTTTGTGCCAGGAGCACGAAAAAAAACCTGAGACTGGGCTGTAAATTTTGGGGGTGATCTGCATCCAGATTCTGGATCAGGTTTAATTTTATATAGTCTTTGAAGGATTACATCAAAACAACTTCATGGATTCTCACCAAATTTGCAACACAGATAGGTATTAGGCCATGGAAGACTTTGTGGCCTACATTTTTGAGATGATCCAGATTGGCGGACGTCAGAAATCTCTGATTGCTGTTTCTGTACATCTGGAGTTGTGCCAATAAGAGCACCTGGCATAAAATGGTATATGTGCTGATATCGTGGTTTTGATGGAGATGGAGATGCTCCAAGAACTTCACCACAAGGTGTTGCATTCACCCTTCATGGTGCTTCCATTCCCAATGCTCAACTGCACACTGGGAGCAATTTGGGATTTACCCACCTTGGCAAATATGCCTTACTGAGGTTCTTGTCTGATGGGGAATGAAAGTGAGTTCTTTGGTCATAAACCTGCCTCTCTAATGTCTGCGGCATCATGTCCCTGTGTGTGTTTAACTCTGTGTGTGTGTGTGTGTGTGTGTGTGTGTGTGTGTGTGTGTGTGTGTGTGTGTGTGTGTGTGTGTGTGTGTGTGTGTGTGTGTGTGTGTGTGTTTTAAAATATCATGTCATCCATCCATCCATCCATTTTCTTCCGCTTTATCCAGAGTCGGGTCGCGGGGGCAGCAGCTCAAGCAAAGCCGCCCAGACCTCCCGATCCACACACACCTCCCCCAGCTCCTCCGGGGGAACCCCAAGGCGTTCCCAAGCCAGCCGAGAGATGTAATCCTTCCAGCGTATCCTGGGTCTTCCCTGGGGCCTCCTCCCAATGGGACGTGCCCGGAACACCTCTCCAGCGAGGCGTCCAGGGGGCATCCGGAAAAGATGCCTGAGCCACCTCAACTGACTCCTTTCGACGTAGAGGAGCAGCGGCTCGACTCCGAGCTCCTCCCGAGTGACCGAGCTCCTCACCCTATCTCTAAGGGAGCGCCCAGCCACCCTGTGGAGGAAACTCATCTCGGCCGCTTGTACCCATGATCTCGTTCTTTCGGTCATGAGCCAAATCTCATGACCATAGGTGAGGACTGGAACGTAGATCGATCTGTAAATCGAGAGCTTTGCCCCCCTACTCAGCTCTCTCTTCACCACGACGGTCCGATACAGCGACCGCATCACTGCAGACGCTGCACCGATCCGTCTATCGATCTCACGCTCCATCCGTCCCTCACTCGTGAACAAGACCCCGAGATACTTAAACTCCTCCACTTGAGGCAAGGACACTCCACCGACCTGAAGAGGGCAAAGCACCTTTTTCCGGTCGAGAACCATGGCCTCGGATTTGGAGGTCCTGATCTTCATCCCGGACGCCTCACACTCGGCTGCAAACTGCCCCAGTGCACGCTGAAGGTCCTGATTTGACAAAGCCAACAGAACCACATCGTCCGCAAACAGCAGAGATGAGATTCTGTGGTTCATGTCAATGTGAAAAAAATTGTGCAATGTTAGAGAGTTTAAACAGCAACATCATAAAAATACATTTTTTAACCAATCATCATACCCAGAGATTCCTCTTTTAACATTATTACATTGGGCTCGGACGTCCGGTATGGGATGTAGTGTGTCGTGTATATTCAGTTTCTTTTAAAATCTTCTATCAATAGGGCAGGTGGTGGTCTCATGGTTAAGCTGTTGGGCTTGAGACCAAAGCATCCTTGGTTCAAATCCCTGCCTGACTGGAAAATCACTAAGGGTCCCTAGTTGCTCCAGGTGTGTAGTGAGCGCCTTGTGTGGCAGCACCCTGACATAGGGGTGAATGTGAGGTATTATTGTAAAGTGCTTTGAGCGTCTGATGCAGATGGAAAAGTGCTATATAAATGCAGTCCATTTATCATTTGTTGCCTTGCAAATCTTATGTTATTGTGGAATCACAGTTTTATTTTTTATATTTGACACTTTCTAATGACCTACAAAATGTCCCAGTCTAAAGGTTTGTCTGAATGAGACAGAGAACTTTTGCAGCCTGCTGCACCTGTGGTGGAGATTAGCCTTCTGAGGGAAGACCAGAGAGCTGTACTGTCTGCAGACTTTAAGCCTGATGATCCCCGATTTAAATACACTCCTTCAGATTTTTGGTGGTGATCTAAATTGCGATATTGATTCTGTAGTTGATAGATCTGCCTCCAGCATACCCCCCCACATCCAACTCTTTTTCAAACTTTATGACCAAAAACGGATTAATTGATCCTTGGAGATTTCATAGTCCACAAGCCAGAGAATGTTTGTTTTCTCGCATGTTCATCACACATATTCTCGTATGGACTATTTATTTTTTCTTTAATTTCAAAAATTCATAATTCTGAATATCTTCCAATTGTCATCTCAGATCATGCTCCACTGGCTCTTGATATTGCCTTGTTCCCTCACCATACATCTTGACCTTCTTGGAGATCAGACCCCTTTCTACTCGCTGACTCTACCTTCTGTGAGTATATTTCATTTTCTATCTATCTTTTTAATTGCTAATAAATCTGATTCATCTCAAATACGTTATTATGGGAAACATTAAAGGCTTGTCTTGGCAAATTATTTCTTATTTGTCTCACCTGTCCAGGTCCAGGAGAACTAAACAAAAAGACCTTCCTATAGAAATTTTAAAACTTGACTGTCAGTATGCCCAGAAACCTTCACCAGAAGTTTATAAGCAACATCTTGATTCACAACTTTAGCTGGACTTCATCTCAATGAGGGAAACTGCCCAGTTGTTACAACAGTCTTGTGGTACTTATTATGAACATGGCGATTAAAGCTACTGGCTTATTGGCCCACTAACTCAGGTGTCACGCTGCCAACCGCCAAATTGTACAAATAAAAAAATACATCAGGTTCTTTGACCGAACTGAAATTAATTGTTTAAAAAAAATATTCATGCCACTCTTTACACATCAGTTTACAGTTCCCTGAAGTCGATTTTCATAAGAAGTTCCTTATGAAATTAGCCCCATTACTTTTGTCAGTTTTTGAGAAATGATTGGAACAGGGTTCTCTCCCTACATCGAAATAGGCCTCCATTTCATTAATGCTCAAGGAAGGAAAAGATCCGACATTGTGTGCTTCTTATAGACCTATTAGCCTCCTTAATGTGGATGTGAAAATTTTGGCCACACTGTTAGTGTTCTGTATAGACGGAATCATCCCATCATTTAAAAATAAATAAATAACACTGGTTTTTATCAAAGAAAGGCATTCCTTTTTTTGAAAAGGCATTCCCTTTTCAACATACTGTACTCCAAATATCACAGTAAATTCCCTGAATTGGTCATTTCAGTGGATGTCAAAAAAGCATTTAGAGTGGAACGGGAGTACCTTGCCGCACTCTTGAAGAAATTTGGTTTTGGCAGTAGAGTTATTTCTTGAATTTGTCTTTTGTATCCCCCCCCCACCCCACCCCACCCCAACTTCTGTCTGTACTAAAGTAAATTCAGAGTATTTTTCTCTGGCATTTGGTGCACATCAGGGTTGTCCCCTCTCCCTTTTACTTTTTGCTTTAGCAATGGAGCCACTATCAGTAAATTTCAGAACCTCTTCCTTGTTCCAGGGCATGACTCGTGGGACTACAGAACATAGGGTTGCTCTGTATGCAGATGATTTACTTTTATATGTCATAAATCCAACTAGCCATTTAGCATCTATTATGGCAGTACTTCAAAACTTTGGCTGTTTTTCTGGATATAGGTTTATACAAAAAGTGGAAGCTTGCTTATAAATGTAGCTACACAGTGACTCAAACAAACTGATCTTCCTTTCCACCTAATGTTATGTGTCGACGCGGGTTGAGGAGCGGACCTGCGTCTGACGGAACCCAGCGCTAAAATAACCAGAAAGCGGTTCCAATAACAAAACAATTTATTTCTTCCACCCTTTGGTGCATAATGTGTACAAACTAAAACAGCGTCAGTCTGGTGGAGTGAAGGCTGACACGCTCTCCAGCGCCCAAAAGGATCTAGGCCCGGCGCTTCTGGACTCACTTTTACCGCCAAACACCCCCCAGGTGGACACAACAAACCGACTCTCTGCGAAGGATAGAAAAGGTGAGGTAAGTCAGCAGCTACAACCAATATCCTTCAAAAGGCACATACTATCAGCAACACATTCAGGTCTGTATTTAAGCTTTATGTAAATGAGCAGCTTCTCACAACAGGTGGAGGATCAGTTGTCAGCACACCACGGCAGTGAGAAGCGAGCTGCACAATTCTCATCACAATTCAAATATACTGCGTAACAAAATACCAAGTTACTATCAACAATTAGTCAAACAATTATTCACCTCTGATGTGTGCTGACAGCATGTGTCCCTCACCCTTCTTCCTTCACAGGCATGATGTCAAACCCAGGCGCGGTCCTCAGCGTCTCACAAATGAACACCACAAGGTCGAGTTCCCGGCAATTCTGCTTGAATCACACATGGCTTAAATGCAGAACGCCATCTAATTATCTGCTTCAGCTGAAAGTCTTTAAGGTTGCATGTGAGCACCATCCACAGGTGCTGCACATAACGTTGATGAGGGTGAAGGACTCTTCAGCCAGCACCTTCTCCACAGACAAATCAGTTTTCATACCACCTGGAGAGCAAAGAAAAGAAAAGAACACCAAAATGTCCAGCCACACCCCCCCAACACACAACAGTACCCCCCCTTTAACGGGAAGCCTTCCGGCGACCGAACAGACCAGGTCCGAGAATAGCACCTCCCTCCGGGGTCCTCGTCAGGAAGCAGACAGCATAACGCTCCCAAGGTCCACCACAGACAGCAGGACAGGGCACCGCAGCTGGAAGGCCGGCTGGCATCAACAAAAACCCCAAAACAGTCCCTAATACAATCCAACATACAAGAAAAAACATAAAACCCACCCAAAACCTCCCCAGGGGACCGTCCCATCCAACCCCGGGAAGAAAAGAAAAACTCCCAAATGCAAAAACCCAACACAGCCCCACAAACACAATACAAACATAAATGCATAAAAGAAAAATAACAAACAACCCTCCAGAATGACTTGCAGAGCCCAACACCCCCCAGAAGGCCTTTACCGCTGGTTCCAGGAGGAATAGCCAGAACCGGAATCCCACAAAGGTCCCCAGGTATACATGGAGCAAACGGCACCCCCCAGAGGACCGTACCATCAAACCCCAGGAGGCACCCTCCCCACAACCCCGGAACCCCAGACCCGGCCACACCTGGCTAGTCGGCCCCACAAACCAATTCCCCCCCAGAGGACCATCCCATCAACCCTGGAGGTGGAACCCGGAAGGAAACAAAACAAAATCAAAGTCCAACCCCCGGAGGACTACCCTAAACAACCCCGGGGGCAAATAAAACAACCGTTAAACCCTGTTACCTTCCCCGGCACCCCGAAAGACCCCAGGTCCCTCCCAGAGCCCCTCAGCGGCTCAATTTTGGCGAACGGCACAAAACATCAAGCCGGGGAAGGGAACAGGAAAAACTAACCCAGCCCCAACCCCTAGGCGCAGCGGAAAACCGGAAATACGTCCGGTGCCCCAACTCGACCATACCCCAGCCTCTCGGGAGGGGTGGAACTACCGAAATGGCGAACGGCAACAGATCAGCCCACCCCTCCGACTGAGGTATGTTCCCGCTGCACCACACCCCGGCAACACCAATGACGAACGGTACAAAGGCCCACCGAGGCTGGAGTGGAACCGGGCCCTAACCAAACCAAGAAAAACGCCCCTAACAACCCCCCCCCCAGGTGCAGAGGTCGTCTGAGAACGCTCAGCGTGACCAACCTGCACCACCCCACAACCCACAAGATGAACGGTCTTGGGGCAAGTGAGGTTGGGGTTAGGAAAGTAGGGAAATAAAAAACAACAAAACAAAACGACCCCAGACCCAAACAGAAAATACCTAAATACACATAAAAAAAACAACGATCAAGTGAGTCCAGACGGGCTTCTAACCGCCTATCGTTCACTCCACCAGACACGCCTCTGACTCCCCAAACAAATTATAACCCCTATTCAAAGAAACAAAACATTAACCCAAACAAGTTTTTTTTTGTGTGTGTGTGTGTATTATTTCGCCTGTCCCAGAACACCTGGAGATACGTCACCAGAGAACATTGCATCAAAAACGAAGCACAGGCTTCAACGTCTCCCGCATAAGGCTCCGGATGACAAATAATCAGTTCGGACGCCGAATCTCTGGGAGACGGAGTTATCTGCACCGGTATCGATGGTGCCGCAGCTGGAGCAGCAGGAAGCGGAACGGCTTGCGCTGCAAGCTCCGTAACACAGGCGTCTGTTGGTTTAATTTGGTTTGCGAGATGCAGTAATTGCTCCCATATTTTCTCCAAGTGTTCTTGAACTCTTTCGGCGAAAGGAACCGCCTCTGCCGCTGGGTCCATTATGGAATGGCCGGGAACTACTGTTATGTGTCGACGCGGGTTGAGGAGCGGACCTGCGTCTGACGGAACCCAGTGCTAAAATAACCAGAAAGCGGTTCCAATAACAAAACAATTTATTTCTTCCACCCTTTGGTGCATAACAACGTGTACAAACTAAAACAGCGTCAGTCTGGTGGAGTGAAGGCTGGCACGCTCTCCAGCACCCAAAAGGATCGAGGCCCGGCGCTTCTGGACTCACTTTTACCGCCAAACACCCCCCAGGTGGACACAACAAACCGACTCTCTGCGAAGGATAGAAAAGGTGAGGTAAGTCAGCAGCTACAACCAATATCCTTCAAAAGGCACATACTATCAGCAACACATTCGGGTCTGTATTTAAGCTTTATGTAAATGAGCAGCTTCTCACAACAGGTGGAGGATCAGTTGTCCGCACGCCACGGCAGTGAGAAGCGAGCTGCACAATTCTCATCACAATTCAAATATACTGCGTAACAAAATACCAAGTTACTATCAACAATTAGTCAAACAATTATTCACCTCTGATGTGTGCTGACAGCATGTGTCCCTCACCCTTCTTCCTTCACAGGCATGATGTCAAACCCAGGCGCGGTCCTCAGCGTCTCACAAATGAACACCACAAGGTCGAGTTCCCGGCAATTCTGCTTGAATCACACATGGCTTAAATGCAGAACGCCATCTAATTATCTGCTTCAGCTGAAAGTCTTTAAGGTTGCATGTGAGCACCATCCACAGGTGCTGCACATAACGTTGATGAGGGTGAAGGACTCTTCAGCCAGCACCTTCTCCACAGACAAATCAGTTTTCATACCACCTGGAGAGCAAAGAAAAGAAAAGAACACCAAAATGTCCAGCCACACCCCCCCAACACACAACACCTAACTCTTTCTGGTTCTAAGTATTTGGGAGTAAATGTAACTGGTTCACATCAGGTTCTGCAGGCCACAAATTTTACTCCTTTACTGTCCAGTATAAGGTCAGCTTTTCAAAGATGGGTCAATTTACCAGTATCTTTCTTAGGTAGGATTAATATAGTGAAAACTAATGTTTTACCAACATTTTCATACCTATTTTAGTGTATTCCTTTGTTATTACCGAAAACCTTTTTGGGTAATAAATCTATTGATCAAATGTATTCCTCATTCATATGGGGAGGTAAAACTCCAAGAGTATGCAAATCATTGTTACAAAAATGTCGGCTTAGTGGAGGTTTGTATTTCCCTAATTTGATGTTTTATGACTGGGCTGCTAGCATTCAAAAATACATTTAATGGTTAAAAGATTCTGATACATTGTGGGGTCAATTAAAGCTCAGTCGTGCCTGTCTACCTCTCTCTACTTGTTGCTCTTAAAATGGTATCAATTTTGACTTCACTTCAAATGTGTTTCTGCTTCTGCTCTTGGCCCTTTGTGTAAGAATCACGTCTTTCCTCACTCCTTCTTGGATACTGCATTTCATCTAATGAAATGTGTAGGTTTTCAGCTTGAAACAGGCTGACGACGGTGCCTGGGACCACTGCGCGATGTCTCGCTCCGTGGGAAGTCCTTAAAGCGACAGTACCACCTCAAAATCTCTCATTAGCCGTTAAAATTTTCACCGAAAACCAGCTTAATTTTTCGAACCGTGTCCACTTCGATGTGTCTCACAGGTTTAGAAAAAAGTTTGATCAAACAAAGCGCCAGTCTCTCAGCAACTTCTCAGACAAAGGAATTCCGACGAGGGGCTGGACGACTCCTCCCACAATGAGTGCTCACAGGTGAATGACGTCACTGACAGGTGTGGAAAAACTCACGCATGCGTACGAGGGTTCAAGCATGTCTGACGTAAAAACATATAAATGAAATCCATATAGTTTTTGAAAAAAATAAAAAGGACCTATACTTTATTGACAGCCCTCGTGTATATATAAAGTTAATTGGAATTATTACTTCTTTTCACAAATTTATACAACCTCAATTCCAATGAAGTTGGGACATTGTGTAAAATGTAAATAACAACAGAATGCAGTGATTTGCAAATCCTCTTCAACCCATATTTAATTGAATACACCACAAAGACAAGATATTTAATGTTCAAACTGATAAACTTTATTGTTTTTGTGCAAATATTTGTTCATTTTGAAATGGATGCCTGCAACACGTTTCAAAAAAGCTGGGACAGTGGTATGTTTACCACTGTGTTACATCACCTTTCCTTCTAACAACACTCATTAAGGGTTTGGAAACTGAGGACACTAATTGTGTGTCATGATTGGGTATAAAAGGAGCATCTCCAAAAGGCTCAGCCATTCACAAGCAAAGATGGGGTGAGGATCACCACTTTGTGAACAACTGCATGAAAAAATAGTCCAACAGTTTAAGAACAATGTTTCTCAACATTCAATTGCAAGTTATTTAGGGATTCCATCATCTACAGTCCATAATATAATCAGAAGATTCAGAGAATCTGGAGAACTTTCCACGCGTAAGCAACAAGGCCGAAAACCAACATTGAATGCCTGTGACCTTCGATCCTTCATACGGCACTGCATTAAAAAACCAACATCATTGTGTAAAGGATCTTACCGCGTGGGCTCAGGAACACTGCAGAAAACCACAGTCAGTTACCACAGTTCGTCGCTACATCTACAAGTGCAAGTTAAACCTCTACCATGCAAAGTGAAACCCATACATCAACAACATCCAGAAACACTGCAGCCTTCTCTGGGCACGAGCTCATTTGAAATGGACAGATGCAAAGTGGAAAACTGTGCTGTGGTCTGATGAGTCCACATTTCAAATTGTTTTTGAAAATCATGGACATCGTGTCCTCTGGACAAAAGAGGAAAAAGACCATCCAGATTGTTACCAGTGCATCGTTCAAAAGCCAGCATCTGTGATGGTATGGGGGTGTGTTAGTGCCCATGGCATGGGAAACTTACACATCTGTGATGGCACCATCAATACTGAAAGGTACATCCAGGTTTTGGAGTAACGCATGCTGCCATCCAAGCAATGTATTTTTCAGGGACGTCCCTGCTTATTTCGGCAAGACAATGCCAAGCCACATTCTGCACGTGTTACAATAATATGGCTTCATTGTAAAAGAGTGCAGGTACTAGACTGGCCTGCCTGCAGTCCAGAGCTGTCGCCCATTGAAAATGTGTGGAACATTATGAAGTGCAAAATACGACAACGGAGACCCCGGACTGTTGAACAACTGAAGTCGTACATCAAGCAAGAATGGGAAAGAATTCCACCTACAAAGCTTCAACAATTAGTGTCCCCAGTTCCCAAACGCTTATTGAGTGTTGTTAGAAGGAAAGGTGATGTAACATAGTGGTAAACATACCACTGTCCCAGCTTTTTTAAAACGTGTTGCAGGTGTCCATTTCAAAATGAGCAAATATTTGCACAAAAACAGTAAAGTTTATCAATTTGAACATTAAATATCTTCTTTTTGTGGTGTATTCAATTGAATATGGGTTGAAGAGGATTTGCAAATCATTGTATTCTGTTTTTATTTACATTTTACACAACGTCCCAACTACATTGGAATTTGGGTTGTAAATGGCATCTGCTACTATAAGCAACAGGTTCATTGTTGTGTCCCACAGCAGTTATTTGAGCACAATTTTTCTGTCTTCCTCTGCTTCTCCCAGACCCTTTGGCTGACTTCCACTCAATTTGATATGTGGATGATGGTCAACACCAGCATTGCCATTAAAGGGTTTGTTGAGGTACAAGGTCATGTTTACATTTATTTATATTTTTTATTTTTTTTCTGCCTTTACTCTCATGTCCAACATAGTTGGCACCAATATGGAGTTACGTTCTGGAACTACCTAGATAGATCAAATTTCCCAAAGAACAGTCAATGGGGTCAAGGTCATCAGGGTCAAAGATCTAAAGGTCAATTTTTTACTCTGATTTGCACCAAACCTGGCACACATATGGAAGTGGGTTGTGGAATTGCCAAGCAAAAGTCAAATTTGCCAAAAGTGAACTTGATATGAATGAATTTGGGCAATGGTGAATGTTAATGAATTTGATTTTTCAACGAGACTTTTTACTGTGTTAAACACACACACTTACGTGGATCCCAGATATCCTCCGGCAAGGTCAGCCACAGGTCAACCATTTGGGTGAAGGTCAAATGTCAAATTGCCATAACCCTCAGTGTCTTCATGTCTACAGGTTATATTATGTAGGACATATAAATCTGCAGTCTGTATTTTGAACTCTAACATCCTCTGATGAACACGAAAAAGAACGTCAGTGTAAAAATCTGTGTGTATCAGTCTGTCTGAGGTGGTATCTGTCCTTGAAAAACACGCTGAGCCCCAATGCTTACCTCCCATGGTGCAATGCTCATTTATGTGTGAGCCCACGACATACATGAAGGACATGTGAGGGGGTGAGGTGTGTCTCTGTGTGTGTGTGTGAGAGTTAACAGGATATTTCAAGAACCATACTTACTGACCTTCCATTCCCCAGTTTCCTCACCTCTGCCTTCCATTCGCCCAATCTTCTCTGACTGTTCTACCCCCCATCTCTCCCTTCCTTCCGTGTTCTGACCCAGATGACCTTTCACGTCTGGACACCTGAAGCAGAGCTAGTGGGAGGCAGGAGAAACAAAACCTACTTTATCATATCTCTCTCTCCTTTTATCCTCTGTCCTTCTCTTCCATGAGCTCCTGATTTTGTGATGATTGAATTCTTACGCGATTGGATTTACAATTGCAGTCCGGCGCTATTACGGAGAACTACTGTAGATCCAGCAATCCCTTTCTCATCTCTGTCTTTCTCATCCCTATCTCCCTGTGTTTTTTTTTTTTCTGACCCCTCGCGAGGCGTAATGACACTGTGAGTAATGTGCAGAGGAGATGGAACAAGACCTGCAGCATGCCCTTGTGATGCCAAATCAAATAGTATTTTAACCCTTAAGTAAATTGATTCCTTAACACTCCTGCCAGGATGAACTGAACCCTAAATTACAACACTGATAGGAAGGAAACTGTAAGACAATCCCAGGTTTTCATCTTAAGCAAAATTTCCAGCAGGTCTCCTTCCCTCAGAAACACTGAATGGATAGATCACGTCTTTCAGTTTGAAATATTCCTGATAGAAAGCCCAGACAGGCCAGGAAATCGTATTTTAGTTCTCACTTGCACAACTCCATTTATAAATCAAAGGCGGTTTTGAGACACCGCTCCCCAGCCCGCCAAGGAAAACACGATTTGCCCAACACATCAATAAGTGAGGGATTTTTCAGTGACACGGTGGGTCCATGTGGAGCAACTGCCCGTCCTGTCGGTGACAGAGTTTTATTAGTGGGAAGGGACAGTGAGGCGCTCCCAGACAGGGAGATGCATTCTTCCAAATGGACAGATGGAATCAACAGGTCACCGCTGCTGCCGCCGAGGAACAGATGCACAGCTTAATGCTTAGCCAAGGCCAAACAGTAGCGGGCACACCGAACCTAAAACTGAACTTTGATAAGAGCTAATCTGCTAAGTGAAAAGCTAACGGCGATAATGCTCAGCCAATAAACCGCCAAATCATTGAGCTGAAGTTACCTTTAACTGCTAACTTTTATTTTATGTACAGTGGTCCTTCGTTTATCGCAGGAGTTACTTTCTAAAAATAACCCGCAATAGGCGAAATCTGCGAAGTGGTCAGCGTTATTTTTTTTACAATTATTAGAGATGTTTTAAAGCTGTAAAACCCCTCACTACACACTTTATACACTTTTTACATTTTCTTACTTTTCTCTCCTGTCTAAACGCTCTCTTTTCTTCTGGGCAAGAAGATTATAAACAGACACACGCAGAACACAATATGCGTGCTCTCCCTTCGCTCACTGCCTCCAGGGGTACAGATGCGGGACCTGCAAAGAATCCAAGTCATGGCCACAGAGCTCTGCGGCTGCAGTTACCAAGACCATGCAGTGGGCGCTGCAGATTTTTCTGCAAGAAGTCTCTCCTTGCAGGCTGGCGGAGCACTCCGCATCAAAACAGCGACCGTAGTCTCTGGATCTGTTGCCAGACTTGTCCGCAGCTCCGCACAGCAGACAGGGAGTGGTGTAAGTGGCCCGCTGCCGAGCCCGCAGACTCAGTAAGAGCATCGGAGGCAGTGAGAGCAATCGCGGCGATGCCAACCGGTGCCGAGACCGGCCCGCCTGATAAGGACGCCGAACAATGATTTCTGACCAAAGAATATCAGCAAAACTGAAGGGGAAAGTTTACAAGACAGCAGTGAGACCAGCTATGTTGTACGGCTTAGAGACGGTTTAGAGACGGTGGCACTAACAAAAAGACAGGAGGCAGAGCTGGAGGTGGCAGGGCTGAAGATGTTGAGATTCTCTTTGGGAGTTACAAGAATGGACAGGATTAGGAATGAACATATCAGAGGGACAGCTCAGGTGGGACGGTTTGGAGACAAAGTCAGAGAGGTGAGATTGAGATGGTTTGGACATGTGCAGAGGAGGGACCCAGTGTATATAGGGAAAAGGATGCTGAGGATGGAGCCACCAGGCAGGAGGAGAAGAGGGAGACCAAAGAGGAGGTTTATGGATGTGCTGAGGGAGGACATGCAGGTGGTTGGTGTGACAGAGGAAGATACAGAGGACAGGGTGAGATGGAAACGATTGATCTGCTATGGCGACCCCTAACGGGAACAGCCGAAAGACAAAGAAGAATTTACTCTGGTTTGACTTCCTGTTCCTCCGTCTCCTTGAAGTGATACTTGTTGTCTTCACAGAATGACAGTTTCACTTATTAGATTAGTGTATAAACTCCAACAGGAACAAATGCGTGATTTTAGTGTTTAGAAATGTTTTTGATCATTAAACATCATTCAACAAAATGTGACCAGACCTAACTTTAGTGGGTGCTAATTGATCCGCCAGTGGTTTTCAGAGTTAGCTAAAAAGCTCATTTCTGTATGAAAATTTAGCCTTGCTAATGATTGGCTGAGCCATGCCCACCAAATGCAACTTGATGACAGTTTTAGTCAACTTCAAACAAGAACGTGTTGGGAAGATAGTGGATATACGAGGGTAGGCTGAAAAGTTCTAAGGCTCACTATAATGCAGTTAGTGCATTACTCCTTCATGGGGAGCCTTAGAACTTTTCAGCCTACCCTCATACATGAAAATGGGAGCTGTGTCCAAAGGATTGTGACTCTTGACATTGTACCAGCTCTTGTATCAAGAATAATTATTTTTCATTTTTAATGTAAAAAGGCTGCTACTGCAAAATAAAAAAATTTGAGGCATAGATGGGTATGAGCATACGAGGTCTGTCAATAAAGTAACGGTCCTTTTTATTTGTTTCAAAAACTACATGGATTTCATTCATATGTTTTTATGTCAGACATGCTTGAACCCTTGTGCACATGCATGAGTTTTTCCACGCCTGTCGGTGACGTCATTCGCCTGTGAGCACGCCTTGGGAAGGAGTGGTCCCGCCCCCTCTTCGGATTTTCATTGTCTGGAAATGGCAGAATGAAAAGGACTTTTTTTCCATCTGAATTTTTTCAGAAGCTGTTAGAGACTGGCACCTGGAAACCATTCGAAAAATTTATCTGGCTTTCGGTGAAAATGTTACGGGCTTCACAGAGAATAAGGACTGTAACTACAGTTTTAAGGACCCCTTTAAGGACGCTTGACGAGCCGTGCTCCGAACTGCGACGACGAGGCACAAGCCACCGGACCATTTCTAAACGGATGGCTCTGTGGATACGAAACAGTCGTGTGCTCTTTCTCTGGTTATCACAAGAGCTGGACATCAGCCATTTTCCGTCAGATTTCACTTTTAACAAGAGATTTTGTCATGGAAAGCCGCGCGGAGGCTTCGCACGTAAAGACCGATTTGCTTTGGAAGCAAGACAAAGGAACACCTCCGTTTCGGCGTGTCAGAGGACACGTTTGGACATGTCCAGCTCTCCACAATTTCACTGATACTTACTGGACTGGTAAGCATTGAAAGCCGAGATAGACATGTCCATCGTGTCCTCTGACACGCCGAAACGGAGGTGTTCCTTTGTCTCGCTTCCAAAGCGAATCGGGCTTTCCATGACAAAATCTCTTGTTGGTTCAAAGGACAGGTAAGATGGTGGTGGTATAGTATGTCTCAATTGCAGTGGTGGGCACAGTTCAGCTAATACGATAGCAGATAATTATCAAAGCTAATGTTTTTGCTATCAGATTAGCTTTTCAGATAAGTTTTAAAACCATCATCGGACCAGTTATCTTCCGATAAATTTAGTTCTGCTAACTTTCAGTCCGATAATATTTTCTTTGCTGTTAAAGTTTAACAGTCAAAAATGTTTGTAAACCCTAAAGTCAAACATTTTAGTCTGTTTGCTGTGTATCTGAGCCACTGAACAGACTGGCTGCCTGTCGCTTGCTGATGACGTCATCATTAAGTGCAAAACGTGATTGGCCGATCGACGTAGGGAGCATTGTGGATAATGTAGTTCAGGTTCACTTTGGACGTTACAGTGACTCGTCCACTCGACACAAAAACAAAACAGATGAATTTTAACATTTTATTTTATTTTATTTCTTTTTGGCTGTAATTTAATCGGCAAAACTTGGTGGGGGAGAGGAGCTCTCATGGCACAGCTGTGTGTACAGAGTGAGGGACTTTTCTTTACGTTTAGACACTGTTTTGGATTTTAAAAAAAGGACGCTTTATGTGGATTATGTATTCAGATGAATCCCACTGAAACTAACAGGTAAGAATTTATATTTACTACGTGCCTTTTACTCTGAAAATCAATGCATTAATGGATGTATTGCAGTTGTTTAAGCCTCAGGGTTCAAAGCATGTGAAAAAAACAGCGGCTTTTAGCTCATAAATGGCGTGGATCTAATATCGAGATAAACTGTGACTTCTAATACTGTGTTTTACTGCTTTCGAAAGATGATGACAGTGTTTGGGGTTTTATTTTTTATTTATTCATTCTTTGTGTGTTCTTTGTGTTTGTGATCCTTGAATTTACCCAGCAGCCCCTGCAGCACTTAAAATGAAACTGGTTTATCAATAGCTGACAGTGTAATCTAATGTGGCCACGTCCAAATCAATACTCATCGGTTATCTGTAATAAAGATACATTTTTTAGCAGTTTATTGGTTTATTGCCATAAAAGATAACTTTTCAGTTATCTGATTAATGGTTATCGAAGCTAACTTTTTGGTTAGCTGTGCCCACCACTGCTCAATTGTATCCCTACTACTTGCACTGTTACTTTTGGTTTGTACCGCAGTAATGACTGAATAGTTGGTTCCTAACTGAACTTTGAAAGCTTTGTTTATGTCTTGAAGCTGGCTCTATTACAACATCTAGTGGCAAAAATGCATTCATTGCATGTTTAGATGGAAAGAGTAGTTAAAAAGAAACAGCTTTGTACAATATAAAATCTTTAAAGGTGTTGTGAAAGTGTAGGGACATGGACCCACAACAGGGGGCTCAAATGAACGGACAATGGAATAAGCCAAAATATAACAATTTAATGTTGTGAATGTGCACAACAGACTAACAGACAACACAATTGGGATCAACAGTCAAATTAGTCACAGTGATGTGTGGGCAGGCTCGAGGATAGAAGACGCCCGTCCAGAAAAGAGCTGGATCCCACACGCCTTCCACTTCCACCGGACTTGAAGCAACCCTGGAGCCACCAAGCGCTGGGTCCCCAGGTGGCCACTGCCTCCGGCTGTCAGATCGGGTACTGCTGGCAGGAAAAACAGACAGGTGATGGTGGGTGTGTGAACACCCAGCAAACAGTTCAGTACAATGGTGGAAAGCACCTCCACCTCTTAATCACAGTGTTCCAGAATTATGTGCAGATCCTGTTGGAAGACTTAGTAGTCCTTAACTGAGGAGCGGAGTACGCCAACTCCCCAAACACCCGACTACTCCTTACTTACAAACAGGATTGTCTGCAAAAACAATGTCACACACAGAAGCAAATATGTTACTACTGTGGTTGATACAGGCTGAGCGGTTTACCTGATCGGTAGACGATTTCTCGGCAGTGAGGTGAAGATGCTGCCTGGCTCTTATGGAGATGTGATTGATGATGATGGGTGACAGCTGCCACTCCCGGTTCCCCCGGCGCTCTCTCGTGCCTGAAGCCCGCACTTCAGGCAGGGCGCCCTCTGGTGGTGGGCCAGCAGTACCTCCTCTTCAGCATCCCACACAACAGGACCCCCCCTTCAACGGACGCCTCCTGGCGCCCGACCGGGCTTGTCCGGATGACGGGTGTAGAAGTCGGCCAGGAGGGCCGGGTCCAGGATGAAGCTCCTCTTCACCAAGGAGCGCTCTTCGGGTCCATAACCCTCTCAGTCCACCAGATACTGGAAACCCTGGCCCTTCCGATGGACGCCGGCGAACTGTCCACGCGGGCTCCCCGTCGATGATCCGGGCAGGAGGCGGCGCCGGTCTTGGGGTACAGAGGGAAGAGGTGTGGTGAGGCTTAATCCGGGAGACATGGAAGATAGGATGTATCCGCAGTGAAGCTGGCAGCTTCAGCTTCACTGCGGCCGGACTGAGGACTTTCAGGATGGGGAATGGTCCAATAAATCTGTCCTTGAGTTTTTGGGATTCCACGTGGAGAGGGATGTCCTTCGTCGATAGCCAAACCTCCTGCCCGGGCTGGTATGCAGGGGTCGGGGATCGCCGGCGGTCTGCATGGGCCTTGGCCCTCGTCCGGGCTTTGAGCAGGGCAGAGCGGGCAGAGCGCCACACCCGACGGCACCTCCTCAGATGGGCCTGGACCGAGGGCACCTCGAACTCTCCCTCCACAAGCGGAAACAATGAGGGCTGGTACCCCAAACACACCTCAAACGGGGAGAGGCCGGTGGCAGATGAAACTTGGCTGTTGTGTGCGTACTCGATCCAGGCCAGATGGTTGCTCCAGGCTGTCGGGTGCGCCGAGGTCACACAGCGAAGGGCCTGCTCCAATTCCTGGTTGGCCCGCTCTACCTGTCCATTGGTCTGGGGATGGTACCCGGACAAGAGGTTCACGGTGGCCCCCAGTTCCCTACAGACTTGCGAGGAGAACTGGGGACCACCGTCAGAGACGACATCGGATGGTATCCCATGCAGACATACGACATGGTGGACCAGGACGTCTGCAGTCTCCTGGGCGGTCAGGAGCATCGGGAGGGCCACGAAGTGGGCCACCTTGGAGAACCGGTCCACTATCATGAGGATGGTGTTCATGCCCTGGGACGGCGGGAGGCCCATGACGAAGTCCAGGCCAATGTGAGACCAGGGGCGGTGGGGCACAGGTAACGGCTGGAGGAGACCCTGTGCCCGTTGATGGTCTGCCTTTCCCCGGCACAGGTGGTGCAGGCCTGGATATACTCCCGGACGTCGGCTTCCATAGACGCCCACCAGAAGCGCTGCCGGACCACTGCCACGGTTCTTCGCACCCCTGGGTGACAGGAGAGCTTGGAACCATGACAGAAGTCCAGGACCGCAGCTCTGGCCTCTGGTGGGACGTAGAGTCTGTTCCTCGAGCCGGTCCCCGGGTCCGGGTTCCGTCCCAGGGCCTCCCGGACGGTCTTCTCCACGTCCCAGGTGAGGGCTGCCATGATAGTGGACTCGGGGATGATGGGTTCCGGTGGATCTGACAGCTCGACTTTGACCTCCTCTTCATGGACCCGGGACAGGGCGTCAGATTGCTGGTTTTTGGTCCCGGGGCGGTAGGTAATCTGGAAGTCAAAACGCCCGAAGAACAGTGACCAGCGGGCTTGCCTGGGGTTCAGACGCTTCGCGGTCCGGATGTACTCCAGGTTCCGATGGTCCGTGAAAACCGTGAAGGGCTCCGTACCTCCCTCCAACAGGTGTCTCCATTCCTCAAGAGCCTCTTTCACCGCTAGGAGTTCCCGATTGCCGACGTCATAGTTCTGCTCTGCCGGGGTCAACCTACGGGAAAAATAGGCACAAGGATGGAGAACCTTATCGGACTCTCCGCTCTGGGACAGCACGGCTCCTATCCCTGAGTCAGAGGCATCCACTTCAACAACAAACTGGCGATTGGGATCAGGCTGCACCAGAATGGGTGCAGACGAGAACCAGCGTTTCAACTCCCTAAACGCGGCTTCGCACCGATCCGACCAGGTGAAGGGGACTTTAGTGGAGGTCAGGGCTGTCGGGGCTAACTACCTGACTGTAACCCTTGATGAACCTCCGGTAGAAATTTGCAAAGCCGAGGAACTGTTGCAGTTTCCTACGGCTTGTTGGTTGGGGCCAATCCCTCACCGCCGCAACCTTGGCCTGATCAGGGGCAACGGAGTTGGAGGAGATTATGAACCCCAGGAAGGACAAAGAAGAGCGGTGGAACTTGCACTTCTCGCCCTTCACGAACAGCCGGTTCTCTAACAACTGCTGCAGGACCTGACGTACATGCTTGACATGGGTCTCAGGATGAGTATATCGTCCAGATATACGAAGACAAACCAATACAAGAAGTCCCGCAAGACATCATTAACCAACGCTTGGAACGTCGCGGGCGCATTGATGAGGCTGAACGGCATGACCAGGTACTCAAAGTGACCTAACGGGGTGTTAAATGCCGTCTTCCACTCGTCTCCCTCCTGGATCCGAACCAGGTGATAAGCATTCCTAAGGTCCAGTTTAGTGAAAATTTGGGCTCCATGCAAGGGCGTGAACACTGAATCCAACAGAGGTAACGGGTATCGGTTGTGAACCGTGATCTCGTTCAGCCCTCTGTAGTCAATGCATGGACGGACTCTGCCGTCTTTTTTGCCCACAAAAAAGAAACCAGCACCCATCAGGGAGGTGGAGTTCCGGATCAACCCGGCAGCTAACGAGTCCCGGATGTAGGTCTCCATTGATTCGCGTTCCGGATGTGAGAGATTGTACAGCCTGCTGGACGGGTACTCAGCGCCCGGTATCAAATCAATGGCACAATTGTACGGACGGTGCGGGGGCAGCGTGAGTGCCAGATCTTTGCTGAAGACGTCAACAAGGTCATGGTACTCGGCTGGCACCGCCGCCAGATTGGCGGGGACTAAAACCTCCTCCTTAGCTGTCACACCGGGTGGAACCAAGGATACTAAACACTCCTGGTGGCAGGTTTCACTCCACTGCGTCACAACCCCAGATGGCCAATCAATCTGGGGATTGTGTTTAACACCCATGGAAAACCCAAAATCACTCGGAAATCTCCTCCCTGTGATTTCCAGACAGAACCAATGTCACTGGCTGTGTCTGGTGTGATTAGTGGAAGAAGGGTGCCATCTAGTGCCCGTACCGACAATGGTGACGGTAAGGCCACTAGAGGGAGCCCAACCTCCTTTGCCCATCTGCTATCCAGCAGATTCCCCTCCGACCCCGTGTCCACCAGTGCTGGGGCGTGAAGGGTTAGATCCCCATTCAGGATCGTAACTGGGATGCGTGCAGATCGTCGGGGTTTCCCCGCGTGAATATTATGACCCACCCTTAGCCCAGTCTCTAAGGACGAGTGCTGCTGTTTTGACCGTTTGGGGCAGTTTTTCTTCGTGTGCTCGGTTGAGCTGCAGTGAAAACACTCCCCACGGACCAGCCTCCTTTGTCTCTGATCTGATTTCTTTTTGGCCCTGCTCGTTTCCCTAACAACAGCAGCAGGGGGAGCTGTTGTCACGTGGAGTGCCCTGGCTGTGGAGCGTGGGGAAGACGGCTCCCTTTCGGACCTGGGAGGAAGAGGGACGTCTTGTGCCTGACCACGCCCTTCATCTCGCTCCCGTCGGTGTTCTGTTAATCGGTTGTCTAACCGTATTACCAGGTCGATAAGCCCGTCTAAATCCCGCGGCTTGTCCTTCGCCACCAGGTGCTCCTTAAGGACCAGAGACAGTCCGTTTACGAAGGCGGCGCGGAGCGCAACAGCATTCCAGCCGGCTCGTGCTGCCGTGATGCGGAAGTCGACTGCATACTTCGCTGCGCTCCGACACCCCTGTCTTATCGACAGCAGCACGCTTGAAGCGGTCTCGCCTCTATGAGGGTGGTCGAACATCTGTCTGAACTCCCTCACAAACCCAGTATATGTCGTTAGGAGCCGTGAATTCTGTTCCCAGAGCGCCGTAGCCCAGGCGCGTGCCTCTCCTCGAAGCAGATTTATAACGTAAGCCACCCAGCTAGCGTCTGACACGTACATGACGGGATGCTGTGAAAAGACGAGCGAACACTGCATCAAGAAGTCTGCGCACGTCTCTACACAACCTCCGTACGGCTCCGGAGGGCTTATGTATGCTTCAGGGGATGGAGGGGGGGTTCGTTGAATGACCACTGGAATGTCTGTATCTGGCATTCGGTCAGCAGGAGGAGGTGCTGCAGCAGCGCCCTGTGCATGCGCTTCCACCTGGGCGGTGAGAGCCTCCATCCTCCGATTGAGAATAACGTTCTGTTCGGTTACCAAGTCCAACCGAGCAGTGAAAGCGGTTAAGATGTGCTGCAGCTCACCTAACACGCCTTCTGCTGGCGCCTGTGCACCTGGCTGTTCCATTGGCTGTTCAAGCGATGGTTGACGCCCCTCGGGATCCATGACGGTGGCTGAGAAATCCTGTTGTGAAAGTGTAGGGACACGGACCCACAACAGGGGGCGCAAATGAACGGACAATGGAATAAGCCAAAATATAACAATTTAATGTTGTGAATGTGCACAACAGAGCAACAGACAACACAATTGGGATCAACAGTCAAATTAGTCACAGTGATGTGTGGGCAGGCTCGAGGATAGAAGACGCCCGTCCAGAAAAGAGCCGAATCCCACATGCCTTCCACTTCCACCGGACCTGAAGCAACCCTGGAGCCACCAAGCACTGGGTCCCCAGGTGGCCACTGCCTCCGGCTGTCAGATCAGGTACTGCTGGCAGGAAAAACAGACAGATGATGGTGGGTGTGTGAACACCCAGCAAACAGTTCAGTACAATGGTGGAAAGCACTTCCACCTCTTAATCACAACGTTCCAGAATTATGTGCAGATCCTGTTGGAAGACTTAGTAGTCCTTAACCGAGGAGCGGAGTACGCCAACTCCCCAAACACCCGACTACTCCTTACTTACAAACAGGATTGTCTGCAAAAACAGTGTCACACACAGAAGCAAATACGTTACTACTGTTGTTGATACAGGCTGAGCGGTTTACCTGATCGGTAGACGATTTCTCGGCAGTGAGGTGAAGATGCTGCCCAGCTCTTATGGAGATGTGATTGATGATGATGAGTGACAGCTGGTGTTGTTGATGGGTGACAGCTGCCACTCCCGGGTTGCTCCGGCGCCCTCTCGTGCCTGAAGCCGGCACTTCAGGCAGGGCGCCCTCTGGTGGTGGGCCAGCAGTACCTCCTCTTCAGCAGCCCACACAACAAAAGGATTTTCATGAACTGGGTGTTTTAAAAATAATAGTGTAGACATTGATGAGGAAGTACAATGTTCCTCGAAAGCCTTCCTGAATTTCTGAAAGCTGTACATTTCCACAGTCTTGAGTTTTGCTTGGTAGCACTTCCCTCACAGCAGGCTCCAGTGTTTCCAAGTTGTTCCAAACGTCCTGTTGCCATCCTTTTTTGCTCCTGTTAACAGGAGAATTAAGACACATGATAATGTTCATCACAACCAAGAAAACAAACAAAAGAAAATTGTGGTCCTTAGCTTTCCTGAATACTCAGTATGGCTCCATGGAGCAGAAAGATCCATCACTGACAAGTACATGCAGCATGAAGAGGAAAGGCAGCGTTAGGAGATCCCAGCATGTATGTCGGTATTACACGATGACAGCAGGACAAGGGTGTGTTTATTTACAGCTTACGGTATCATTATTTCACTCAGATGAGCACATGGATATCTAAAGGTCAAATCTCTGATATTTGTTTTTGCTTAAATATTGTACCGTGTAAAAAAATAACACGTATTTCTGTCTTAAAGCTGCAGTGTGTAGGATTTAATGTCACCTAGTGGTAAGGTTTCAGATTGCAGTACGGTATCACCAGTCATGATTTTGTTTCCTCATCTTTTTTTTTTTTACTTCTTTGTTTTGGCGCATTACACACCGTCGGCATCAACCTGCAGTTTCCGCATCTGCACCAAAGAGTGTTGTTCAGGCACCAAGTTTCTGTCTCAACATCTTTGCCATCCCAGACTTGAAACCAGTCGTCCATGCTCCTGGCTGGAATAGATTCTGGATCTACCGGAGTAGACTCATTTATAGCGGCTCTAGTGGAGCCCCTCTCCCCACTTTCTTCTATCTGCTCATTCCTATTTGCGGCGGCTGACGCGGCACCCACTTCCCCGCTGCCTTCTGCCTGGTTATTTTTCCTCATCATCTTCTTTTTCTTCTTCTTGTCGTCAGACCACCATCACTGTGTAATGTTCCCCTTTAAATTATGGCGATACACACTTAATAGTAAAAAAAAAAAAGTTATTGCACATATATTTTTTTAATGCTGATTAATTTTATGATGAACAGATTATTCCTTTAAGTGAAAAAATAAGATTACTGAACCCAAAATTGTTAAAGTCCCACTTATGACTGTTTGTTTGTGCCCCAGTGGTGCTCAAGTGGAGTGTAATGTGCCATATTTTACTTTAAAAGCAGCAGATGTGGAACTGCAGCTCAGCATCTTTCCAGCAAGCAGAAATATTCTGTCTGAAGGGTGTGTGGGGAAACTGGATTGGAATTTTTTTTTATTAGCTCATCCACCAGTTTCAGTCTGGTTTCTTAAGAATGCAGCAAAATGTAACTGCATTTGCTTGTGCTTTTCTGGGACAAAAAACAAACAAACAAAAAACCCTGCAATATTTTCTTGTTTTTTTTTTATTGCAGGGGTGATGGCTTAGTGGTTAGTGTGCTTTGTTTCATTGCTGAAGGTTCCCGGTTCAAAACCCACTGCTGCCACATGTCTCCATATAATGTGGAGTTGCGTCAGGAAGGGCATCTCTGTATTCTCGAGATCGATAGATTTATTGAATGATCACTGTAATTTACAACAACAGCAAATGATATGTTTATGTCGCTGACATTAATGAGCGCAACCCCTCACCATCTCATTTAGGTCCTTCAGACTTTTATTCAGTCAAATGGTTCTGGGGAGCATTAGCATGGCTAAAATCCTTCAGCTTCTGGGGGGGCAAAGCCTCCCAGACCCCCCAGACCCCCCCAACCAAAGCCTTATTTTTCTTTATTTACCTCTCAAAAGTATCTTTATTTATGCTGTATATTACAGCTAAAGTTACTGTATTTAAAGTATTTATTGTAAGGGGAAATATTGGGAGTTGAAGGTGGAAGAGCATAAGCAAGGTTCAAAGTTCATTCTACATTTAATGGAAACTAGGAATTTGTGTTGTCCTACTTAAAATTAGGAAAAATACATATTGTAGTCAAGTCTGAGAAAGCTATGACAAAACATTAATTTCTCACTGACTTATTTTTAGCAAACCAATTAAACATCTTGAAACAATGGAAATTCAATGACATCATCCTGCAAAAGCATGGACAGAACCATACAATCCTGTCAAGACTCCGTAGTCTTATCCCATCATAAGCGGATATGATATTACACTGTCTGTATACTCAGCCATTTTATTAGCTACACCTTGCTAGTGTCATGTTGGACCCCCTTTTGCCTTCAGAACTGCCTTAATTCTTTGTGGCACAGAGTCAGCAAGGTGTTGGAAACTTTCCTCAGAGACATTGGTCCATATTGACATGATAGCATCACGCAGTCGCCCATTCACCCAGTCTGTCCATTCTCCTCTGACCTCTGGAATCAACATTTTCACCCACACAACTGCTGCTCAATGAATATCTTCTCTTTGTCGGACCATTCCCTGATAAAATATATGACATAGACACTAATATTGATGAAAGTATATTTGACTTAAAAACGATTGGTTGTGAGTATTATACAGTAGAACAGCTGAATAGTGAAAAAATTGCAGAAGATACCCTGTCACTCATACATATAAACAGTCGAAGCTTGTATTGTAAAATGTCACAAATAAAAGATTATTTAAATCAGTTTAAAAATAGATTTAGTATTGTTGCAATCACTGAATCTTGGCTTAAAGATGATCTCATGGATGAAGTTCAAATGGAGGGATATGAGCTGTATTTTGTAAACAGAAGATATAAAAAAGGCGGTGGTATTGCTCTGTATACAAAAACAGATCTGATGTGTACAATTGTTGAAGAAATGACAATTATGAATGATGTCATAGAAATTGTAACAGTGGAACTTGTACATGAAACATCTAAGAATATTTTAATCAGTTGTGTATACAGAGCACCAGATTCTTGTGTTGTGAAATTTACAGATAAAATAATTGAATTATTCCATCAAATTAAAAACAAAACGCTTTTTATGTGTGGGGACTTTAATATTAACATAGAAAGCTCCAGCTGCCAAAGATCAAGTGATTTTGTGAATACAATGTATAGTTTGGGGTTATTCCCCTTGATAACAAAACCAACCAGAATTACATCGCAAAGTGCAACGGTAATTGATAATATATTTACAAACAGAACAGATGAAATTATCAAGAATGGGATCTTCATGACAGATATTAGTGACCATTTACCAATTTTTTCAATATTTAAATATAAAAATAGGTACAACAAAAAAACTGATATAAACTTTAAAAGAGATAAGTCAGTAAAAGCCTTAGAGGCATTAAAATATGACCTTAAAAATCAAAACTGGGAAGAAGTTTATGTCAGTGATGTTAATGTAGCATATAACTCATTTATGAAAATATTGATGAAATCATACAATAAAAATTGTAAATTAATTGAAATTAGTAAGAAAAGAGTAAATAAACCATGGCTGACAAAGGGAATAAAAAATGCTTGTGCAAAGAAAAACTATTTATAAAGGTGCTTTTTAAAATTGCAAACAAAGGAATCAGAACATAAATACAAAAAATATAAAAATAAACTATTAACAATAATTAGGAAACAAAAAAAAGATTATTACAGTGAAAAACTAAATAAGAGTAAAGATAATATGAGGGTAACATGGGGAATTATAAAAAGTGTGATTGATAGTGATGGAACGAAAGAAACTATTCCAAATTATTTTGTTAAGGAAAATAAAGAGATATATGATATAAAAGAAGTTGCAAATGGGTTTAATGATTATTTTTCAAATGTAGGGTCAAGTCTGGTGGGAAATAAACCAATAATAGAAGATAAATTATGTACATTGGTAAATACGGTCAATAGTATTTTCCTGGACAATGTGGAAAAAGATGAAATAAGAAATATTGTAAAAAAAACTGTGTAAGCAAAAGATCAACTGACCATGAAGATTTAGACATGATGACTGTAAAAAGTATAATAGAAATTGTTATTGAACCATTTACTTATATTTGTAATCTGTCTCTGTCAACTGGGGTTTTTCCAGATGAAATGAAAATTGCTAAGGTAGTCCCATTATATAAAAATGGAGACAAACATAATTTTTCTAATTACAGGCCAGTATCATTGCTTCCACAGTTTTCTAAAATTATGGAAAAAGTTTTTGTAACAAGATTGGATAAATTTATTGAGAGACATCATATTTTAAATAATGCTCAGTATGGATTCAGAACAAAACATTCGACAGCTATGGCAATTATGGAACTAATAGAGAAAATATCAACAACAATAGATAATAAGGATTATTTTGTAAGTATTTTTATTGACCTGAAAAAGGCTTTTGATGTTATAGACCACTCAAGATTGCTCCACAAGTTACAACAATATGGAATAAGAGGTGTTGCACATCAGTGGGTAAAAAGCTACTTAGAAAATAGAAAACAGTTTGTTCAGATAAATAATACCAAATCAGAATTGTGTAACATTATTTATGGAGTACCACAAGGATCGGTACTTGGACCCAAACTGTTTATTTTGTATATCAATGATTTTGTGAATGTATCCAATGTGCTTGGCAGCATTTTATTTGCTGATGATACAACGCTGTTTTACTCTGGATCAGATATACAGGAAGTAGCACAAGTGATAAATACAGAGTTGGAAAAAGTTAAACATTGGTTTGATATAAACAGATTGTCACTAAATATTAATAAGACAAATTTCATATTGTTTAATGATAGAGCGAAAGAAAATAATGTGTCATTACAAATAGATTTATTTTTAGGAGTCATGATTGATGAAGATCTTACATGGAAGTCACACATAAATTACATAAAAGGAAAAATAGCGAAAGCCATTGCTGTTTTGCATAAAGTAAAATATTCATTAAATAGTTATGGTTTATTAACATTGTACAATTCATTGATTGTCCCATATTTAACTTACTGTGTAGAAATCTGGGGATCAACATATACAACCTATATACAACCTTTATTTATTTTGCAGAAAAGAGCTTTAAAAGTGATTAGTAACAGTGGTTTTAGAGATTCATCTAATCCATTGTTTATTAAGTATAGGGTACTTAAATTTCATGATTTAGTTGATTTGAAAATATTACAAACGATGTACCAAGTTAATAAAAATACTTTACCAACAAACATTCAAAATATGTTTGAAAAAAGAGTAAGTAGTTATAAATTGAAAGGAATAGAAGTCTTTAAAAAACCAAGATTTAGAACCAAAGTAAAGGAAAGGAGTATTGCAGTAAATGGTGTCAAATTATGGAACAATCTTAATAAAGAAATTAAAGAATTAAGGTCGCTTAAATTATTTAAAAAACATATTAAATTAGATGTATTAAGTAAGTATGAAACTATGAAGTAAGTCAGTGGGCTGCAAGAAAGTCAAAAAAAAAAAGTAAACTGTTAATAATGTTTGGAGTGTCTTAAGTTTAAATGTAACCTGTCAGTGATGTAATCTATTAATTAATGGTCATAATTATGAAATGGGTCAGTGGTATGTGACAAGTTAAAGAAATGCAATCTGTTAAATAATGTTGACTATGATGCTGTATATTGAAAGATTGTATTGTTAAAAGGGGCAGAAATCATAAGACTTGTTCTTCTTTCTGCTCCTTTTCATTCTGGTATTGTGGTGCTTTTGTTTTTTGCTTTTCTGTTTTTCTTTTAAATGAATGAAATAAATATTAAAGAAAAAAGAAAATAAAGAAAAAAAACCCTAGAGATTATGTGTATTATTATGTTATTATTATGGTTATGTGTGAAAACCCAGTAGATCAGCAGTTTCTGAAACACTCAGCAGTGGTGGGCACAGATAACCAAAAAATTAACTTCGATAACAGATAATCAGATAAGTTAAAAGTTATTTTTGATAAAGATAAACCAATAAACCACCCAAAAATGTATCAGAAGTTACAGATAACCGATAAATTCCAGTATTGTCTCCGGTACATTTGCAACTACTAACAAGCTGATTTTGAGTTTAAACACCACATTCGCTTCTGTAAGAATCAAAAGCGACAACAGACCCAAACAATGAGTCAGCACTTCTGTCTTTGAGCGTCCTGCCCCTGCTGGAAGCTCGTGTTTACTACATGGCTTCCAGCACAGACGCAAACTAAGAGGAGCCATGAAGCTCAACTCTCCACTTAATGACAAGACTGCCGTCAGGCGGAGATCTTGGAAGATAAAGCATTGCTGAGTTATGGTTTGGTGTATAACTAAAATGAATACTGATAGAATAACTGTCAATTCTGTCATTTGTACAAAGTTAAAATATAACATATATCTTTTAATGTTGAATAATGCACTAATTCTGAAGTTTTGTAACAAACACAGACAGATCACAAAGGATTCTGGGTAAAATGTGCCTCGGGTAACACTGATTGGTTGACTCGTACATTATGTAAACCAACACATTAATGTGAGGTGTGTTGTGTGTTGGTGTTTACAGATAAATGTGTGTTTGTAAAATATTCCATTTTTTATTTGTAAAAAAAGGCATTTTCCAAAAAAAGAAAAAAAAAAAGAAGCCAAGTTGTAATTAGATAACCGTCTGATATAACCTGTGTCAAAAATAAATAATAGAACACTGCCATGATCTACTGGTGCCAGATGTTCAGTACTTAAGCTGGCCTTACACTGTGCGAGTTTTGGCCCTTTTTCAGCTGCTTATTCATTCATGCGAGAATTTTTTGGATCGCACCAAGTGTCAGGTTAATGATACATCCTGCATCGTTTATTATACATGGAGTAACAAGCTGCGTTTAACATCTCACGATCACCTCTCGCACTGTGTATGTGCAAACACCACAGACCTGTCTTGGTATGTTTTTTATTTTGTTGCTGTTTTGTTTTGTTTTTAAACTTTGATGTCTCCCATCGAGAGTTTTTGTAAATTAAGTTTGAAAAAAAAAGCTTCTGTTTATGTTTTGCTTCTGGAAACAGGAGTCCAACATGTGGTTTTTGAACGTACAATGTGTTTGAAAACATAAATCGTGCGCTCTGAACTTTTGAGCTGGAACCGAGTACAGTGATTGAAAATATCAGCCTAGCTTCAGTTTGAATACTGCCATGAACACTACTGGCCAGTAGATGGCAGGAGAGACCATGAAAACTTGCCAAAACAAAATTCCAGATAATCTGTGTCTGCTACATTTAAGATGCATGGAATTTAACAAACACAAACACAGTAACAACATCTATAAACCCAGAGAATATATTTACGAGAGTTTTGGGAACTAGAGTTTAATGCTGTTGTCCGTGGAGCCTGATCAGAGTGTCTGAAATGCATTTGTCCTGTCGTGAATGTACTGGGATTACCCTATCCTACCCATAATGCACTGCTGGGCACAGCATGTCCACACTAAAACCTTACAAATTAGCACATTACTTTAAAACTAAAACATATATCTGATATTTTCACTTTATAAAACTTCAGATGTGACAGTAATTTTAAATAACTTTGGTTAAAATTTGAACCATAAGTTAAAAATGTATGCCTCTGGATGACTTGGGAGGATGAGATTAAAAGAAATGATTAAAAGAAATGAGTTTTTTTTTTTTTTTTTTGGTGACCAGTTCTCTTTTGCCTGCAGAGGATAGAGCACTTTCTCCTAGAAGCAGCTCTTCTCTGTTTTGTAGAGGGTAGAACTACACAAATGCTATGAAACATTTAACAGGTAGGTGCTCAAATTATTTAAAATTTTAAAAATGTTTGTAGCTGTTCAGCTTTGTTTACTGTGTACTGTTTATTGGAAGATAATTAGTCCGATAATAGTTTTTAAAGTTATCTGAAAAGATAATCTGATAATGAAAACATTACCTTCGATAATTATTGGATTATCGGAACTGTGCCCACCACTGATACTCAGACAAACACGCCACCTAAAATAACAGTTCAAAGTCAATTAAAACCCCATTTTCCACATTTTGATGCTCGGTTTGAATTTCAGAAGTTGTTTTCACCTTGTCAAGATGGCTAAATGCATTGAGTTGCTGCCATGTGATTGGTGAATTAGCTATTTGTGTTAATCAATTGAACAGGTGTACCTGATGAAGTGGTCTGAGTCTACAATGTTCATGGTGCAGTCTCTTCCCTGAAATTGGGACAATATCAGTTGTTTTTGCTATACAGTGAAGACATTTGTGTTGAAGACTTTAAAGACAGTTTCATGTATAAGGCCTGTGGTTCTGCGTAAACAACAGAGAACATGACACCTTCTGGATCAGACCATCCACTGTAGGTAAGAGTATCTTAATAGCTGCGATTGTTAAAAAATATTATTGCCAAATACAAAGGATAGCGTCACCGTCTGTCCACACACTGCAAAAATTTTCTCTTTTTTAATCAAGCCCTGCAACAGCTGCAAGTGTGTGAGTCTGCACATGCGCAGACACGTGCACCCGGGACCTATCAGTCTCAGCTGCCATCTGTGTCCTCACCTTTAGACAGTCTGACAGTGGAACCTGCAGCAGCCTCCGCGCTCACGTCCGTGACTGCTGATAGCGTTTTCTGACTGATGGGGCTCACAGAGAGCAGTGTGTGAAACACACAGGGGATACTGTCGCTCTTCTTTCCATCACAGGAAAACAAAAGGCTGCGTAAGTGTGATGAATCGAACAATGGTTGTTGATGTTTCACTTCCATTTCAAGAGCAGCTGTAGCATAAAGTTCTACTCTTTGTGTGATATTCAAAGCAGCTCATTCCTGACTTTTCTTAAAGATTTGTTTTGGAAATACAGTGCCAGATGATGCATGGTGAGGTCTGGTTACCAGGTGACAGACAGGGATGAATTGGACCATGTTGCCCTTTATGCTGGACATTGTTTTTTTGTTGTTGTTGTTGTTTGTTTGTTTTTGATATGCCATGTCTGAAAAAATGACATTTCTGTGATGGCTTTCTGGAGATCAGGTGCATGGAAACAGAAGAGAACAACTTCATTTTGGTGATCTCTGGTGGGTGACTGGCACTTTTATTTTCCCCCTAAAATTTTCCACCCAGTCTCAGTTGGGGACAGGTCAGTCCAGTGTCCGTTATTTCTTCCCCTTCTTCTTCCGCAGCCATGCAGTGATATGACATCACCTTTTAGCATCATTCACTTGAGTCTCATGAATGTCACAAATTGCTCTATGAAAATTAATGATGACAACACACACAATGCAATGCAACTTACTGCACCTTAACTAAAGTGACATGAAATATACAATGACATGGCTAAAATTCATTTCTATTACCTGTGCATAGAACAGCTACCTCAGCTAGTAGCTATACTCATCATCAACCGCTTATCCCATAACAGGTTGCGGCATGGGACCCCAGACTTCCCTTTCCCGTGCCACATTGACCACCTCTGACTGGGGGATCCCAAGGCGTTCCCAGGCCAGTGTGGAGATATTATATTGTGGTTCTCCTGGGTCTTCCCCGAAGTTTCCTCCCAGATGGACATGCCTGGAACACCTCCCTACGGAGGCGCCCGGGGGGCATTGGATCCTTACCAGATGCCCGAACCACTTCAGTTGGCTCCTTTCAATGCGAAGGAGCAGCTGCTCTACTCCAAGCTCCCCACGGATGACCAAACGTCTCACCCTATTTCTAAATGAGACATCAGCCACCCTCCTGAGGAAACCCATTTTGGCCGCTTGTACCCGCAATCTACTTCTTTAGTTCTTTCAGTCATGACCCAACCCTTATGACCATAGGTGAGAGTAGGAACGATGATTGACTGGTAGATTGAGAACTTCGCCTTTTGGCTCAGCTCCCTTTTCATCAAAACAGTACAGTAGAGCAAATGCAACACTGTCCCTGCTGCTCCGATTCTCCTGCCAATCTCACACTCCATTGTCCCCTCACTCATGAACAAGACCCCGAGGACCTCATTCCCTACATGGAGTAGGCAATCCATTGGTTTCCTGCTGAGAACCATGGCCCCAGATTTAGAGGTGCTGATCCTCATCCCAGCCGCTTCACACTCGACTGCAGTGAGTGTTGGAGGTCACAGGCTGCTGAAGCCAACAGGACCACATCATCTGCAAAAAGCAGTGATGAGATCCACCAAGTGATGAGATCCACCCAGTGATGAGCCCATCAAACTGGAAACCCAGTTTGGTGGGCTCAGGGTTTGGTTGGCTTTGAGTGGTATATAGTATATCTATGTGTGTACACACACATATATGTATGTATGTGTGTGTGTGTGTGTGTGTGTATGTGTGTGTGTGTGTGTGTATTTTCACTTTAGTGTATCATTTAAGTAATGCAGCCAAAGCATACATAAAAATCTTACAGCAACAAACTGTAGCAAGAAACAAAATTCATTTGCCTTGTCATGACATTTCTGAGCTTTTGTGTTGGTTCCAGAGTCAATATTATATCTAGGATGATGTGTTTGAGTAACGTGGTGTGCAACTGACACCTAAACGGCAACGTCTCGAGATTTACTCCACGTGAGTCAGAAATAAAAACCTCAGTTTTTAGTCCGTGCATACTTTCAGACACGTGTTGGTCTACACACTGAAGTGTGCACCACCATTAGTAACACACAGAGAGACCACAGGAGGTATTAAAAAAAAAAATCTATTTCTCACATCAGGCTCATAATAGATTCTACCAACCAGAATGATAAGTTCCACCCCTTCAGCAAAACTAACAAAATCACACTTTGGAGTAGGTATCGATTAGATGTGTCGGAGTTTCCTCTTTTCATCACTTTCTATGATTACCTCCGTGATTTATTGCGGGTCAGTGTATTTAGTTTGAATGATTGGAACACCTTGTAGCGGGGATGACAAAGCGCTCAGCACAAACATACACAAACCACCTGAAGTGATTGCAAACGGGGAAAAAAAACATGGCGTGGGTCATCAGATTTGCACCAAACTCATTCATCAGGGGAGCAAAAGAGCAGCTGCGAGTCTATAAACCTTGTACAATAATATCCATCAAATAGTTCCACTCAGATAGGACGGTGCGTGAAAAGCTTCTCAGTCTGCGCAGGTGGTACAGATGGTACAGAAAGGCTGGTGTAGAGTGAACGGCAACATCTAGAGGTTTTCTCCACGTGACGTTGTGTCATTAGAAAATGTAAAAGTATTATTTGAAAGACATCAGTTTCAGCTCTCAGATGTTCGTGGACTGATTAAAGCTCCATCAGCGTCATACCGTGAGTCCTTCATGTGTGTGATAGTTTGTAGTTGACCTTGACATTTGACCTTTACTGTCGCTATCATGAAGGTTTTATAGGCCAGAATCTCAAAGTTACTTTAGGCCTTCCACTCACAGTACTGTGCAAAAGTCACAGAAACTAACGGGTCTCTGCATACACACACACACACACACACACACACACACACACACACACACACACACACACACACACACACACACACACACACACACACACACACATTCATTCATTCTTTATTTGAAATAGACAAGTGAAGTCCATATGGTATTAAAAGAAAATGACAACAAGTAAAACATTCATTTAAACAGTCTGTCCAGCCAATGATTCCTCAAAGTAGAGGTGTAACGACAACAGCTCAATTGAGGGTTAGTCATAGTCTGTATGATGGAATTTTCATATTCCTCCAATCACTGCATGACTTTAAATGTTAAACGTTTCGGCAGAGCTGCACAGGTGGGAATATGAGCATCCACGAACACCTGACACACACTGTGCCACCTGGGCATCATCATCAACAGCCTAAAGGTGTCATTATAGGCCACATTCAGTCTACGGATTGCACGCCATCTATAGTTCCACCACAAGGGGGCCATGTACAGTGGGGTACAAAAGGCTTTAAACAAGGCGCATTTCACCTTAGAGAGCACAAACTGAACCTACGCAGCAGCATGTTTGCCTGAACATACAGTTTACAGTGTTGTCTTAATGTCTCTGTCGTCACACCAGTCCGCAGTTATAAAATGTCCAAGGTATTTGACCTCATTCGAGAGAGTGAGCAGCTTATCACACAGATAAAACTCAGGGAAGAGCACATCCTTACTTCCCACAATCATTATGTGACTCTTAATGGCGTTATACAAAATATTATGTTCATTCCCAAACAGAGAAAATATTTTTAGCAAATGATTTGCTGTGGTGACCCCAAGTGCAAACAAAGGAGCAGCCAAAGGGTCTTACAGTACTTTTTTGCATCCCTGAACTGTATGGGCAGATTATCACCACATCATCTGCATACAGGAGATGGTTAACAATTGTTGCTCCAATGACACAGCCAGTTTTACAACTGTACAGTTTTACAACACACATACATATATACTTATATATACAGTGAGGCGAAATCGACAGTGGATCCAATATTTGATCCACTGATCCAGTGTTTCATTCACTGTGTATATATACTGTATATAACTTTCACTTGTATGTACCAAGTGTTGCCCAAAGAAAAAGTACAAGAAAAATAAAAATAAATTCCAACCATATAATTCAGGATGGTCCAGGTGCCCACCTGCAGAAGCCACCTCAGATTTGGACCCAGGTGCCATTATGCAGGGGATGACCCCTCAGCACCACACCAGCCACCATCCTCCAAAGATAAGACCCTTGGTGCTCTCCTGTAGTTTCTTCTTCTTGGGAGACGATGCTCTAGATGGCTTTCCGTCATTGTATTGTCAATGTCGAATGCTGTTGATTGACTCACAGATCTGGCATCTTGCTTCTGATGGATTGTTTGTTGCTGTGACGCTACTCTGAACTTCACACGGTTGTATATGCTTCTTTTATTTTGTTTAGCACTCTTCTGGTTATTAATTGTATCTATTCTGAACGTTATTTAACAACAGTCCTGTTGTGAATCGCTAGCAGTTAGAATTCGCTAGCAGTTAGCATTCGCTAGCGGTTAGCTTTCGCTAGCTAGATCGACTCCTCCCCTCCCCCATCGTTACTTTTTATAGCTGTTCTTTTTTACCCGTTTAATACTTCTGTTCATTTTTCAGTCGAACCGCTGTGAATTTTAAGTAATTATTTTACTCCTGTGTAAAATCTTAAGAGCAGCTAGCATTTTCACTAGCGGTTAGCTTGTGTTAGCTATTTCGGACCCCGTCATCATTTTTTCATTTAATTTTTTTATACTTCTGTTAGTTAATTAACTGTTTAGTGTATTTTATAGCTGCTGCTTTTTACCTGTTTAATACTTCTGTTAGTTTTTCAGTGTAACTGCTGTGAATTTTAATTCATTTATTTGCGTCAGTGTGAGCCTTAGGAGTGGTTAGCTTATCCATTATTGGTTAGCTCGTGTTTGCTTGGCTACATTCTTGAATTTCTTAGTGCACAAAGTACACTACAAATCCTACTTTACACCCTCCGTAAATCCTGCATGATGTTGTAAGATAGGGTGGCTCTCTTAGACAGCTGTGTCCGTACGTTAGAGCAGCTTCTTAGTTCAGTGGAGTTAGATGTTACGGGCACTCCAGATGAGGTTAGTTTTGGGCCGGTTAGTGAGCCCATTAGCATCAGCTTAGAAACGCCGGCTGTGGAGGATGGCTTTCGGACTGTGGCTAGGAGGAGGAAGCCCTGTAGGGCTTGGTGCCCGGTTGTGGCACCCTGATCACACTTGCCAGTGCGAACTGTGAATCGATTCTCCCCCTTGGATTTGCCTGATGTGAATTCTCTGAGCCCACAAGTGACTTCCACTCCTATCTCCAGGCCGAAACATCGGACTTTAGTGATAGGGGATTCTATCACCCGCAAAGTCAGGTTACAGATGCCGGCTGACGTTAAATGTATTCCTGGGGCCAGAGCTCCCGACATTGCATCTCATCTTAGGGTGTTGATGCTGCAGAAGGGAAGACAGACGAAGGAACATGACATGAGATATAGACACATAGTTATTCACGTTGGCACCAATGATATCAGGATGAAGCACTCAGATGTCACAAAAATGGACATAGAGAGGACTTGTGACCTTGCCAGAAAGATGTGTCGGCATCGATTAATAGTCTCTGGGCCCCTCCCCTCCCGGGGTACTGATGAGGTGTTTAGCAGGCTGACATCATTAAATAGGTGGCTGGCGCAGTTTTGTAGACAGCAAGGCTTTAGCTTTATTGATAACTGGCCTTCGTTCTGGGGCCGTTCTGGCTTGCTGATGCCGGACGGCTTCCACCCTACTGGGGAAGGCGCCGCCATCTTGTCTGCGAACATAGATCGAGCTCTACGGGGAGGGTAACATTAGAAATCTACAGCAGGCCACGGAGCAGGTGTTTAGAGATCCTGCAAGGCTTATGACAAATGTGGGTGTGGAATCCATTAGCTTAGCGGGGAATTTAGTGCAGAAAAACCACTATGGTGATAGTGCAGTTTATTTGCCAAGGAGGGAATTTCAACAAGTTGAGACTGTGGTCTGCTTCTGTAGTTGTGTCCATAAAAATCATAGAGGGATATGCTTTCCAAACTTAATACCCATTACTATATTGGATGATGTTGAAATTGAGGATGGCCCAATGTTTGTTCCAGCAATAGCAAAGATTTCGTGTCTGCTACCTACAACGCGCGTGGAATGTCTCAAACCTAAACCTACTTGTAGGCATCTTATATATGCTACTCTGGAACCACCCCTAAACCCAAACAGTTCAACTGTCAACCCCACTGAGGTCCTTAGACTGGGTCTCATTAACATAAGATCACTGTCCTCAAAATCATTGTTGATCAATGATCTAATTATTGATCGATCAATCAATCAATCAATCAATCAATCAACATTTATTTATAAAGCTGACCTTGGAACATCTAAGTAAAGCTGACCAGACGCCCTTAATGTCCTACTGTACGTACGCAAAGTTAAAATTTCAGACAAGTAGGGAGGTGCAAGGCCATAAATAGCTTTAAAAACAAACATTAAAATTTTAAAATCAAGTCTAAAATGAACTGGAAGCCAGTGGAGTGAGTACAGGACGGGTGTAATATGCTCACGTCTAAAAGTGTTTGTTAAAAGACGAGCAGCAGCATTCTGCACCAACTGGAGACGTGCAAGAGACGACTGGTTAATGCCCGAATAAAGTGCATTACAATAATCAAGTCTGGAGCTGATGAAAGCATGAATGGCTGTCTCAAGATCACGTCTACTGAGAAAGTGCTTTATTTTAGCCAAAAGGCGAAGTTGGAAAAAACTAGCATTGACAACAGTGTTGTGGGCTGGGGTGTTTGGCTGGCTTGGGTTTTGTTTTCTGTTTCTCCCACCAGGTGGTATGCATTCAGGACTGAGTGGCTGAGCATTAGGACCTCACCCTGAACACCTGAGGCTTGTTTTCACATGCAGGTCATCAGGACTCACAGCTGTGGTGTATTTTGTCTTGATCAGAGATTGCTGCATTTAAACCTTGAATGCACAGTGTGTGATTGCCAGAGACTCGACCTTGTGAGCAGACGTGTGAGATCGACATCAGGAGAACAATCTCACCATCATGGACGCAGAGACCGCTCCAGGTTTGACGCCACAGTCTGTGAAGGAGGATTGGGTGAGGTCTCACGCTCTTCAGCACACTTCCTGAGGTAATTCGGTTTTTGGTGACTTTTATGAAGTAATGACAGTGGATTTGGTGTCCCTCACACCTTGTGTTAGTGAGCTGTCACGTTATGCTAATTGTCTAATCAGCTTCTGCTGCAGTGGAGATTTGAACTGAGTTGTTCCGTGCCTGCAGGGTAAGAAGCTGATGTATAGATTTAAGCCAGGAAGTGTTTGCTGATTGCGTGCACCTTTGAGTTGTGTCTCTCTGTGTGGAGTTGGACTCACCTCATATTTTCTTTCTTCACAGACTTGGTTTGTCGCGGCCACCTGGGGGGTGTCGGCGGGGTCCCTGGGTCCGAACTGCTGTGGCTCCGGACCGTTTGCGCTGTTGAGAGCGCGCCGTGTTTCCACCTCACCAGACTTTTTAGTTGTTTAGCACTGCACACTGTTATGTTTATTAAATTCTGTTATCTTTTGAACCGTGCTCTGCTTATTTTATGCTGGGTCCTTTCAAACGCTGGGTCGGTGCTCCGACCGCGTCCGAAACATAAACAGAATTTATCTGTTGATTGAACCTCAAACTCAAGCTGTCAAATATCACTCCCAAATTCTTGACAGCTGGTTTTACATAGTTAGCCAAAGCACCAAAATTTGGTGTTACTACATTTGGTATGCCAGTGCGCTCAAACACCATGATCTCAGTTTTACCATCATTCAGGTAAAGGAAGTTTTGGGACAGCCACTGCTTTACATCACGAATACAATTAAATAATGATGACAAATCATCACCCCCATTAGTCCTCACAGGCAGATAGATTTGCAGATCATCTGCATAACAATGAAAGGACAGGTTGTGCTGGGTTATAACTGACCCCAATGGCAGAATGTACAAAGAAAATAGAATTGGCCCAAGGACAGATCCCTGCGGCACTCCACAGCACAGAGGAGCAGTTGATGAGGAAAGGTCCCCAATCATGACAGAAAAGCTCCTTTCAGCCAAATATGATCTAAACCACTTAAGTGCAGTACCATGAATGCCAATAAAATGTTCCAACCGTGAAACAAGTACTGTGTGATCCACAGTATCAAAGGCTGCTGTGAGGTCCAACAGAACCAGCACAGCAGGATTCCCTGCATCCACCGACAAAGTGATGTCATTATGAACTTTTAAAGGTGCTGACTCGGTGGTGTGTTGCGATCTAAACCCAGATTGGAATTTTTCAAGGATGAGATTGTCTTCTAAAAATGATTTTAACTGTAAAAAGACAACCTTTTCTAAAACCTTACATAGAAATGGCAGATGAGACACAGGTCTAAAATTGAATAAAACTGATGAGTCCAGGTGAGGTTTTTTAAGAAGAGGTCGAACCACAGCATGTTTAAAAGCAGCTGGAACAGACCCTGATCTAAGACAAGCATTGATAAAAGTTAGGAGACCCGCCCCAACAGTATTAAAAACCTCCTTCAGCACCTTAGCTGGAACAACATCTGAAGGACAACTTGTAGATTTTATGTGTTTTACAACATCAGCGAGAGATGCCAAAGAAATGGGCTCAAACTGTTCGAGCACAGCAGAATGTGCACGAGGAGCAGACAACTCAACATTACAGTTCTGATCAGCGTTCTGTCTGACTGATGAAACCTTATCAATAAAAAACTGAAGAAACTCCTCACAGGTTGTGGTTGTAGCATCCATCAAAACAGAGGTGTGTGGATTTACAACTGAGTTTATAGTCTGAAATAACACACTAGGACGATGACAACTGCTAGAAATAATATGAGACAGATATTGTGCTTTTGCCTCCTTCACAGCCTTCTGATAGTCAGACTGTCCCTCAGAAAACCCAGAGACACCTGTAGTTTGTCCTTTTTCCATTTTCTCTCCGCCCGTCTGCAGCGTTGCCTGAGGCAATGGGCGGATCATCACTTGGATATAATTGGGCGATGTGAAACGTGGCTTAAACCTACAGCTGTCCTCCCCTTAAATGAGGCCTGCCCACCAGCATATACATTTAGTCACGTCCCTCGTGATGCGAAGCAAGGCGGGGGTGTTGCTCTTATTTATAAATCTAGGTTTAGCTTATTCGTTGTTGGGGGTTACAAATATCACTCATTTGAGCATCTGATTCTCCGCTCTGCTCAGGATATTACACATTGCCAAGGTCAGAAGAATAAAAGTCAGTTGTATTACTTTGTCACTGTATATAGGCTTCCTGGCCCATATTCTGAATTCTTAGATGAATTTGGTGCGTTCATCTCTAACTTGTCAACTAGTTTAGATAACATTCTGATCATTGGTGACTTTAACATTCATATAAATAAGCCTTCTGATCCCCTCTGCAAATCATTTATGGAAATTGTGGATGCTTTAGGATTTTGGCAATGCATTTGGGATTCGACGCACATTAGTGGACATACCCTGGATCTGATTCTCGCACGTGGTATTGCTGTCACTAATATTGACATCATGCCTCTTACATCAGTGGTGTCTGATCACTCACTTATTAAGTTTACAGTTTCGCTGCCGTGTTTAGTGGAACAACAACCTTGTATATCATTACGGCGATGCATCAACTCCTCAACTAAGACTGAACTCGAAGCTAGACTGCCTGATGTCTTAGCTTCACATTTGACAAATACCCAGTCAGTAGACAGACTTGTGGATAGTTTAAACTCAGTGCTCAAAACTACACTCGACATGATTGCACCACCTGTGTTAAAACCGCACTCCCCCAAATCAGTCACCTTGGTTCACTGATTATCTGCGTGACCTCAAGCATAAAGCAAGAGGTCTAGAAAGGAAATGGCATTATTCAAAATTAGAAGTATTTCACCTTGTGTGGCGTGATGCTATCTTAGACTATAAGCATGCATTATTGGCTACAAAGAGGACCTACTACTCTGATTTGATAAACAAAAACAAGCATAACAAAGTTCTTGTTCAACATGGTGGCAACACTTATTCATGGACAACCACCTGTAGTTCGCTCTCCTTTTACAGCACAAGATTTCCTGGATTACTTTGGGAAGAAAATAGAAGACATCAGGTTAAACATATCCCAGCATGCCTTAACCCAGCCACTACACCCTGCTATTGAGGTGGGCGAGACTACTGAGGTATTACCTAAATTTTCAGAATTTGATAGTATCTCACTAGGCATGCTGACAAAACTCATAATGTCAACAAAAAGCACAACCTGTTTATTTGATCCTATACCAACAAAACTGTTTAAGGATTTGTGGCCCACTCTTGGGCCAACTGTGCTGGAAATTATTAATCTTTCTTTAACTTCTGGATCTGTTCCTAAATGTTTCAAATCTGCAGTGATTAAACCATTACTTAAGAAACCTAATCTTGACCCTAGTGTATTGAAAAACTATCGGCCGATATCAAATCTATCATTTTACTCTAAAATTCTGGAAAAAGTGGTGTCACGGCAGCTCGTAGACTATCTTACTGAGAATAATCTCTTTGAGCCACTGCAGTCTGCTTTTAGAAAATATCATTCCAAAGAGAAGGCTATCACGAAAGTGGCGAATGATCTTCTGCTTACAATGGATTCGGACACCACTACAGTCCTGTTGCTGTTAGATCTCAGTGCTGCATTTGATACAGTGGATCATCATATTCTACTTGATAGGCTGGAAAATCATTTAGGGGTTACTGGGAGTGCCCTTGCATGGCTGACGTCATACTTGACCATACCATACTTGATTCTCACTGTGTTTTGTACAGTAACACTACCTCTAACCTTAGTGACATGAAATTTGGGGTTCCACAGGGGTCTGTCTTCGGCCCCCTGCTTTTCTCCCTTTATATAGCACCCCTTGAGCAAATATTGCGGCGTTTTGGGATTACCTTTCACTGCTATGCTGATGATACTCAGCTATACATGCCAATAACTGCTGGTAATCTCGTTCACATAAAATCCTTAGAAGACTGCCTTGCAGCAGTGAGAAGTTGGATGTCTAGAAACTTCCTACTTTTAAACTCTAAGACTGAAATGATGGTTCTTGGTCCAGTGAGACATCGGCATCAATTTGATCAGTTAACGCTCAGCCTCGGCTCGTGTGTTATACATCACACTGACAAAGTGAGGAACCTTGTGGTAATTTTTTATCCTTCGTTGTCCTTTGGCCTCCACATTAGAAATATTACTAGGACTGCTTTCTTCCACCTGCAAAATATAGCGAAGATTCGTCCCATCCTGTCTATGGCTGATGCTGAGACCCTGATCCATGCATTTATCTCTTCTAGATTGGACTACTGCAATGTTCTATTTTCTGGTTTACCGCAGTCTAGCATTAGGGGTCTCCAATTGGTTCAAAATGCTGCAGCCAGACTTTTGACATGAAGCAGAAAGTACAACCACATTACACCCATTTTGGCATCCCTTCACTGGCTTCCTGTCCCAGTGAGATCAGATTTTACTGTTCTGCTACTAACCTATAAAATTATTCATGGACTGGCACCTCCCTACCTAGCTGACCTAATTAAAAATTACGTACTGGCCCAGGCTTTATGTTCTCAGGGTGCAGGAATACTTTGTGTCCCAAAGGTGAATAAGAAGTCTGCGGGTCACAGAGCTTTCTCTTATCGTGCCCCTGTTCTGTGGAATGATCTCCCTGCGTCAATAACACAGCCACATTATGCGGAGATTTTCAAGTCCAGACTTAAGATGCACTTATTTTCCCTTTCATATGGCTAGCATACTGGTCAGTTTTGTTTTATGCTTTTTACTCTTTTAATTCATTTATTAGCAATTGGAGCGGGCTGCAGCCTCAACTTTACCTAAATTCTGGGTCTTTTAGTGAAGTTTAGGGCTAGTGGCCGGCGATCACCTTAGTATTTCTCTGTTTTTCTTGTTGTTTAATGTTGGCAAATTATACAGTATTTTTTGTCTTTCTGGTGCCTGATTCTGTTTTTTGTTTTTTTTCTCTGTTTAAGGTGCAGCTCCATCCAGAGATGGGAGTTGTATGTTAAGGATTGGACGCAGGTGAGAACCAAACCAGCGTCTGACAGGACCCAGCGCTAAATAACCAGAAAGCGGTTCCAGAAAACAAGTTTATTTTTCCCCCTGTGCTGTACAAAAACATCTAACTAATAAGTCTGGTGAGGTGAAGAGGCGGCGCGCTCTCTCAAAGCCAAACTGGATCGGAGCCCGGCGTTCTGGTCCCAGGTACCCCGCCGACACCCCCCAGGTGGTTTATGACCAGGACTGACTTCTGTGAAGGATGGACATAGGTGAGGTTAGTCAACACTGTTACCAAAAGATACCATTCAGAGGCACACTTATCAGCAACACGTTCAGGTCTGAATTCAAGCTTAATTTTAAGGGCGGCTGCTCACAGCCAGTGGAGGATCATTAATCCACGCACCACAGCCGTGAGGAGCAAACCCAACAATTTACACCAAGGTTCAGTTATAGCAGCGTGAAGACACGAAATTGCAATCACTAATAAGTACTTCAACAGTAGTCACCTCTGACGTGTGCTGACAGCGTTTGTCTCTCAACCTCGACCTCCTTCACAGGCGCGATGTGTCCGAACCTGGAGCGGCCCTCAGCGTCCCACAAACGGTCATCACAAGGTCGTATTCTCCGGCAATTCAGCTCTGATCACTGCTGGTTTAAATGCAGTGCTTCACCTCTTAATTGGCACCAGTTGAGAGTCCTTAGGTCCGCACTTGAGTGCCACAGGTGCAGCAGATCGTCTTGATAGAGGTGAGAGACTCTTCTGCAGCACACTTAGCCAACAATGATCAGCCACAAACCACCTGGAGAGGAAAACAAACCCAAAGGCAGTACAAAAAGTCCAGCCAAACCCCCCAACACACAACATTGTATTCGTGTTGGCAATCCTCCTGTCCTGTGTGCCAGTAGCATTTCTTGTATATTCGTCTGTGAATTGTTCTGTAATTTATGTTTGTAGCATGGCCCAAGCAGAGGGTCACCCCTTTGAGTCTGGTCTGCTTGAGGTTTCTTCCTCAGAGGGAGTTTTTCCTTACCACTGTTGCTCTGGGGGTTGGTAAGGTTAGACCTTACCTGTGTGAAGTGCTTTGAGGCAACTCTGTTGTGATTTGGTGCTATATACATGAAAATAAATTTAAATTCCCTTCCGAATGTGCTTTCCAACAAAAGACAGCAGGCAGAGTTACTCCCACAGACAGCGGAAACAGGAATCTAACTTTTTTGTCTCGGAGCTGGGTGAGATGTTTTTGTGGCGGCTGAAGTGCTGCCGCGATCCCCCAAAAGGATGAACTGTTGGCTGGAGGACCACCGACACTTCTGGATACAGAACCATGCCCAGGGTGCACCCACAAATTAAATACACAACAGATTTGAAATAAATAAATAAAATAAGAATGAAATCCATAAAAAAATGTCCAACCATCCATTTTCTATACCCACTTACGCCAATTAAGTGTCACAGGGGACTGGAGCCTATCCCAGCAGTCACAGAGCGCAAGGAAAGATGCACCCTGTACAGGACGCCAGTCTATCGCAGGGCCATAAAAACATTAAAATAAAATAAATAAATAACTAAAAACCATAACAGTGTGATGGTGGTCAACTCTGAAGGAGTTCATCTGCCATTTGACAGGTGTTGTTTTTCATTCTGTTGGGTGTTATGCCACCCTCCATACCAGTGCAAGCACTAGTGGGGGAGTCGGTTTAGATGCCATCCACCCGTCTATGCGGCAGGTTGTACTGTGTTATAGTTTTACCAGTAGCAGGATCTATACTAACTCTGACCTGACACCAAACTCATGTCTGTCTGAGTTGTTGCTATCCAGGACCTATGCTTGAAGGCTGGATCTGAAGACCCAGTCTCCCTCCACCCCCCTCCAACCAACTGGTGCTGTCCTGGACGTCTGCGTGGACTTACAATAACTCTCAAAAATTTGATGTTCCTCTGTATTAAAAATGATTTTTTCATTAGTATGCCCTAAGCAGCGGGTCACCCCTCTGAGTCTGGTCTGCTTGAGGTTTCTTCCTCAATATCATCAGAGGTAGTTTTTCCTTACCACTGTTGCCTGTGTGCTTGCTCTAGGGGTCAGTAAGGTTAGACCTTACTTGTGTGAAGCGCCTGGGGGCAGCTTTGTTGTGATTTGGCACTATGTAAACGGAATGAAATGAAGGTGTTTCAGTAAATGGACTGCATTTATATAGCGCTTTCCATCTGCATCAGATGCTCAAAGTGCTTTACAATTATGCCTCACATTCACCCCGATGTCAGGGTGCTGCCATACAAGGCGCTCACTACACACCGGGAGCAATAGGGGATTAAAGACCTTGCCCAAGGGCCCTTAATGATTTTCCAGTCAGGCGGGTATTTGAACCGAGGATCTTCTGGTCTCAAGCACAACACCTTAACCACTAGACCATCACCTCCTCAGTGATGTTGTGGATGTGCTGTCAGACTTGATTTGACATATATTTTACACTGATTCAGAAATATTTGTGAAATAGAAAATACCTATTAAATTCATACACATTTAAAACATTAAGTATTTTTAAAACTATCACTGATGATGTGTACTTTAATGAACATTTAGAATTGTTTTCCCCCCATTAATATATCTGTAAAAAATGAGTTAAAAAAATGTAAGAAGCCATTAAAGGGATGTGTGGGCTCTGTCCACTGCCACTTTGGCCCGATAAGCATCAGAAAATAAAAGTATGAATGTACAATAAATATTTAATCATTAAGTTAATGCTTTAGAGAGCAGGGGTGCTGGCCAAGTGGTTAATGCGCTTGGTTTCAGTTCAGAAGGTTCTGGGTTCAAATCCCACCCCTGCCACATTTCTCCATGTAATGTGGAGTTGCGTCAGGAAGGGCATCCGGCGTAAAACTTGTGCCAATTCAACATGCAGATCCACCTTGGATTTGCTGTGGCGACCCCGAGTGCAAACAAGGGAGCAGCTGAAGGGACTTACTTACTAAGTTAATGCTTTAGACTGCAAACACCACCGTGGGCTAACCAGCTTAATGTTATGGGACAGTTCAATCACAAGCACAGTGGCTCAAGGAATTTACTGGTGCTGATCTCCACTGAGTTTTTACAAGACAACTGCCAAAGTGGAGCTGAGTTTTACAGAAGAGCTCCTCCTGGAATGAACGACAGCCTTATGTGCAGCCAAAATGATTGAATCAGTCATCTTGTGCAGACAAATTAATCAGCGTGGGAGCAAATTACATGTCACTCGCACACAAAAGCATTATGATTGCTGTTAAATTTTTTCCTCAGTATTGATAGTAGAGAAGGTTGACTCTTCGACTGGACTGGGTTGGTTGACGCGAGGACATTTCGCTTCAAATCGCAGAAGCTTCCTCAGCTAAAATTCTTGCTCTGGTAGTCTGACTTCTGTCTTGACTCTTGTAGAGAAGAATAAACAGAAGCCACAAAAGCTGGAGTTTTAAACCTAACCAGACCCCTCCTACCAAGAGGCAGACTGCTATAGGCTAGTGACTAAACAATAGCTCTAATTAGAACCTATTGTGCTCTAGTTAGCACCCTCCTAATGACAGGGCAGCTGTCCCTCCTCGGGAGTCAAGGGAGCCATCAGGAGAGGCGTCCGTCCCATCATTAGGGGGCGCCCAGGAGGCATCCTTACCAGATGCCCGAACCACCTCAGCTGGCTCCTTTCATCGTGAAGGAGCAGGGACTCTATTCTGAGCTCCCCACAGTTGGATGCCAGGAATTAAGGTTTTGTAAAATCTCAGTAATCACTCACCAACCCGGTAGGTGGTGGTAAATGCATCTTAAACTATTCCCGTCTGCTATTGGATCTGAAAGAAGAAGAAGAAGTCTACTCAACACAAACACAGAACTGACTAATTTTAACATTATGTTTATTTTATTTCTTTGTGGCTGACGGTATCGCCAAGACTCGGTGAGAGAGAGGACCTCTAACAGTGCAGCTGTGTACAGAGGGACGTTTCTTCACCGTTTAGACTGTTTTGGATAATCTCAGGATGATTATTTTTTTCAGATGAATGCCACTGAAATGAACAGGCAAGAATTTATATTTACTATGTGTATTTTACTCTGCCAATCAGTGCATTAAAAATGCATGGACGTATTTTGGTTGTTTAAGCTGCAGGGTTGAAAGCGTGTGAAAAAAGCGGCAGCTTTTAGCTCGTAAATGACGGTGTATCTAATACCAAGATAAACTGTGACTTCTAATACTGTGTTTTACTGCTTTTGAAAGATGATGACAGTGTTTGGAGTTTATTTTTTTATTTTTTTATTCATTCATTTTTCATGCATTCTTTTTGTGTTTGTGATCCTTGAATTTACCCAGCAGACCCAGTGGTACTTAAAGTGAAACAGGTTTATCAGAAGCCAACAGTGTAATCTGATGTGGCCGCGTCCAAATCAATACTAAACGTTATCAATTATCTGTATTGAAGATCTTTTTTTTTTAGCAGTTTTCGTTTTTTTGTCACAAAAGATAACTTTTCAGTTATCTGATTAATGGTTATCGAAGCTAACTTTTTGGTTAGCTGTGCCCACCACTGCATGTCTGTCAGTGGGACATCTGGTGTTTTTTAAATAAATAAAAAAAAAAAAAAGCATTCTGATTTGATTTGTGTATTACCTTCTACTAGCAAACATGAGACATTTTTACCCAAATGGAGGTGAGGACGACTTGTTTGGACACACAGACACAGTGGATGACTGTGCATGCCTCGGTCGCTGCATTGTTGCAATGCCACATTTTGTTTTCAGTTCACTTTAATTGTAGACTAACATGCAAAACACATCCCTGTGTAGAAACAGTGTCTATGTGTGCGTATCGAGTGACCTGTCTGTTAAACTCCTGAAGTTTGCAGATGACACGACACTCATCTGCCTTATCCGAGATGGGGACGAGTGTATGTACAGACAGGACACGGTACGGGTGGTTCTCTGGTGTGGTCAGAACAGCCTGGAGCTGAACACGCTCAAGCCAGTAGAGGGGACAGTAGACTTCAGGAGATGCCCCCCACCACCATTCTCAATAACTGTGTCCATGGTGGAAACATTCAGGTTTCTGGCATCAACCAACTGCCAGGACCTCAGGCAGACAGCAAACACACACATACTCGGAAAGAAGGCCCAGCTGCGGTAGTTCAAGAAGTTCAATCAACCCAAGGCATTGCTGGTTCAATTCTACACAGCAACAATCCAGTCTGTTCTATGCATGTCCATCATCGTCTGGTTTGGTTCAGCAACCAAACAGGACCAGAACAGTCTGCAACGGATAATCAGGTCTGCAGACAGGATCACTGGTGCTAAGGTGCCCAACCATCCAAGACTTGTACAAGTGGAGGGTGAAGAAACAGACCGGAAGCATCACTGGAGACCCATCACATCCTGGTTATATCCTCTTTGAACTTCAGCCTTCTGGACGCCGCTATATAACATTGTACACCAAAACAACCAGACACAGGAACAGTGTGTTCCCAAAGGACATCACTCTAATGAACAGTTAAATATACTGTTTGTGACTGATAAGTCAGTCTAAAACAAACACAAGTAACAAACCTCTGCATCGAGATCTGTATCACACAGAATGTAAATACACTTCATCCTCTATCCACCCACTTGGCACTGTTGTCAGTGCATCTTATACTGTTAATAATTTCACTGCACTGTTATAACCAATTGCACTTTCCTCTGTTTACACTTTGTAAAATGTACACTTTACCTGGCATCTCCACACTATTACCACACCATCATACTGTACGATCCAAACTGCAGTCACTTTATTTACTGTTAGTCCTGACCTCATCCTTGTCCCATTTATGTCTTGTTGTCCAGTTTGTGACAGTACTGTGACAAAGTGCAACTGAAGTCAAATTCCTTGTATGTGTTGACATACTTGGCCAATAAAGCTAATGCTGATTCTGAGGACATGGATATAATAGAATACAGTGACACATGAGTAGGTCAACAAACCTTGGCCCCACTGATTGACCTTTGGCAAAAATGCGGTTTCTGGCCATTTCTGGACCCCTCCCCCGTGCATGTGTGTGCCAAATTTGGTGCAAATTAGAATGAAAAACTTAAATTTTGACATTTGACCCAATGACCTTCACCTGAGGTAAATTTGATCCATCCTGGGAAATTCCACAACCTATCTCCATATGTCCATTGGGCATCAGACTGAAAAATTAAAATTTGGTCTTTGACCTCTGTGACCTTGCCTAATGCAAAAATGCACCCCTGAAAAGCAATTCTGCGGTTGACCATCAGCCACAGGTCAAATGACTGGGAATCCACCAAAGGACCTGGGAAGAGTAGGGGGGAAAAAAAACAGACAGACAGTGTGCTGCTGACTTTAATGTCTTTTTGCATTCCGTGCACTGTGCTCAAACATAATTGGATTCAATAGAAGCCGGCAAACGAAGACTCATGAAGTGTCTACTGATCTGTTCTCCAGTATAAACCATGTGCCTTTTTCGCTTCCTAAATATCTTGTCTTGTGATCCAAGCCCAATTTGTCCTCAGTAAACATGTCCAGTTATTTGTATTTGTCAGTACGCTGCACGGATTGGCCCTCAGCAGCGCCTTGCATCTGAAATCGATTGACATGTCCTGATACCAAGCTGAAAAAATGAATTCTTGCACCACTGGACAAAGTCCACTAGCAGGCCCAAGGCTGCATCATTAATTCTGCAGGCTGCAGAGTATATTTATACATGGATGTGTAGCGTGTGCAGTCTGCACAGATGTGATGCAAGTAAAAAACAACAAAAAAATCAACCCAATCTATATTTTTCCCCTTACAATAATGTCAAAAATGCAAAGCAAGCAAAGCCATTTAAGAGCAGAGATATTGAGCACTGATGTGTTTTGCACAGCCATCGACTGGACAGGTTATGTCCAGATGACAGGATCCCTTAATGGAATATTGATCCTCACTGACATCACATGCTTCCAGTTGCTACGTCTTAAACATGAGCAAGATGATAGAATGTCCCTGTTTTGGATGGAAGATTAAAAGATTGTATATGGAAATGTGTGGAGTTATATAGAAAGTCAGAAAAAAGTTTAACGTTTTACTGAATGGGGTTGTAATTATGGGATAATAGTTATATGGCTGGGTTCTGAATTGGTATCAGAATTATGATGAAGAGGTGAAAAAGAAAAAGGAATAAATATGTGAAAACATTTTCCTACTCTTTTTGAACATGCAATTTGCAATAGTTGTTGTTTTCAACATTATTACATCTACCAAAGAGGTAATAAAATTATCAGTGTTTATGTATTTATTTGTCTGTCTGTCTTTTAGCAGTTTTACGTCAAAACTACTGCACAGATTTTGATGAAATTTTCACAACAGATAGATATTAGACCAAGGAAGAATCCGTCAAATTTTGAAGGTGATCCACATCTGGATCCAGATTCTGTATCAAGTTTCACTTTATATAGTCTTTGAAGGATTACGTCAAAACTATTGCACAGATTTTGATGAAATTTTCACAACAGAGATATTAGACCAAGGAAGAATCCGTCAAATTTTGAAGGTGATCCACATCCACATTGTGGATCAAGTTTCACTTTATATATGCTTTGACGGATTACGTCAAAACTATCGCACAGACTTTAATGAAAGTTTCAACACAGATGCATATTAGGCCATGGCCTTCACTGAATTTTGGAGGCGATCCAGATTTGGAATCTGGATCAAGATTTCTCTTTATATATGCTTTGAAGGATTACATCAAAACTACTTCATGGATTCTCACCAAATTTGCACCACAGATATGGACTGCATGGAAGACTCCACTGAATTTTGAAGGTGATCTGGATCCGGTGTGGCAGACTGAACAGTCCGCCTCTAAATATTGGTCCACCCTGCCTCCACTGCGCATGTGTCATTTGGGACCATAGCAGCTCCTGTGAGATGGATTCTCTTCACCCAAAGCGATCAAATGGATTAATGTGATTATTAACCACCAGATGATGAAGGTAAAACCTCTTAAATCATTCTAAAGTCAGTGTTGAGCAGAAAGGAGGCCGTTTTAAGCAGAAATGAGGTGAGAATACTCAGTGACACTTTGATATGACCAACGCGCAGTGAACGCATCAGCTAGCAGCTCGTGTAGCTGTGGCGCTACGATCGCTTCCTTCATCTTTTATGATGAAATAATGCTGAATTTATGTGGAAGTGATTGTTGTACAAAACCTTCAGATATCTGTCGCTGAGATAGATGATGACTGGAGTGCAGTTTGAAGCAGAAACGAGGTGTTAATCTGTGAACCGCGGCTAATGATGCATGCGTACTGAAGGCAGGGTGGACCGATTTTTAGTGGGGGACGTTCGGTCGGCGACACCGGATTGGCGGACGTCAGAAATCTCTGTTTGCTCTTCTTTATATGATCATTTCAAGTTAAGTTTTTTGTCTTGAACTTTATTTCGGACTTTCTCCTGCCGTGGACACGTCCTTTCACGTCGGTCGTGCTCACTGTCATTCAGCATTAACCCCTTAACGCCCGAATTTATATAACTGTATATAAAAACATGTTTTGTGTGTGTTTTTGCCTTTAAGTAGATGGTAAATAATGTTGAGATTATTAATTTCACTTTTGCACAAAAACTAGATAGTAATATTGGGTATTCTGGTAATGACGTTATGTTATGTTATAATAATAATGATGGTATGTTGCAAATTTGTGACAACAGGCATACAGGTCAATTTGGTAAGTTGCATATTTGAGTCAGAGATTGTAGCATATATGCGACGATGGGCGTTAAGGGTTAAGCACACCTGACTCATTTCCATTCAGCTACACCATGTTCCAAATCACCTGCCGCTCGACGGCCAGCACCTGTTTTAGGCGCGAGCTACAAGTGCGTCATTTGTATTTTGTCTTTGATTTGTTTTAACAGCTTCAACATAATCTACACTGTATTATTGTGATGAAACAAAAGTATGTCTGAGCTGTGAAATGCAAGTCTATAAAACACACTCCAAAATGTATCACGTATTTGATGATTTGATTTGATTTGATTAATGGAGGAAGTAAATGGACAGTAAATAAACAGTAAATAGTGCTCACTGCACGTTTATGAAGTGATAAAAAACAGCAGTCACTTTTGGATTTAGTAATTTGACATACACACAAAGGAAAGAGTCAGTATTTATATTGACCTTACGGTAGTATCTCTCTTACAACTGGCATCTGCAAGAGTTTGCACGAAATGTTGCATGAGTCACGACAAAGCTCCTCACCAAATAGTCGCTCGAGCACCAAGAACACTTCTGAATGTACTCTCTGTGACTCAGAACATGAGCAACATAAGACAACTTGTGAGGGGGTGATGACACACTTTTCCTTTTGTATGATCGAAGAGGGACAGCGCCCCTGGAAGTGGCCGAGCAAGTCCAGCAGCCTCTGCTGCCGGCCTGAGTGTGCGCGCATGGACGTCACCTGTGTGGGGGCATGAGGATACGCCAGGGCTCCAGTTTCATTCTTTTATTCTATTTTATCGAGGACCGCATTCAAAATACATTTTATGGTTTATTGTGTTATCCACAGCAATTTTATAAACTATTGACAGGCAGTGGGCTGTCACTGCTGGACAACGTGTCTGCCATCACTGAGATTTCATCCAGTCTAAACATCCACTCTTTTCTTCCCCATTGAGCCATGCTAGGCTTTTTTTTTTTTGTTATTATTTTATTTTATTATTTATTATTTACACTGTTTTCTTTCATCATACAGTCGGGGAATTTCATCAGCCTCTTTTCACCATAACAGCATGGTTGGATGGGATGATTGGATTAATTTGGTAAAATTCATGTTTATAATAACACTATAAAGGCAGGGGTGGTAGCTAAGTGGTTAGTGTGCTTGGTTCCTGGTTCAAACCCAGCCCTGCCATATTTTTCCATGTCAAGTGGAGCTGCATCATGAAGGGCATCCAATGTAAAACTTGTGCCAATTCAAAATTCAACTCCAGCTCAGATTTGCTGTGGCGACTCAGAGTGCAAACAATCCCTTTGCAGCCGAAGGATTATTGTTATATTATTATTATTCATAACACTGAGGATTAGAGATTAAGGTACAAAACACTTATTTCAGTGTGGTCCTCAAAGCTGCATAGCAGGTCACAGACCATCCTGAGAGCCGGAGGAGCCTCACCGTCCAATGGAAACAAGTTTCTTGCATCAGCACGGCAGTGCAAGCATGTCAGAGGGCGGGACGGGTCCTGTCCAGTGCAAGAGTAGCCGCGCAATCCATTGAAATAAGCTTAATGTTTTATTGTGTTATCTCTGCAATTCATGGAGAAGGTGGCTGTTCCAGCACACTGGGGAGGCTTCAGAGAATCCTGGAGCATGTGTGCATGTTGAGGAGCACAATAATATTCATGAGACGCAGCTCCTGGACATCGTTTTGCAAGTCGGTGAGTGTGCTGTCCACACTTCATCTTTTTTGATTATTGTTTATTATTTGTTTATTTTATTTTGTCATTCATAGTGCTTTTTCTTCTATGACCACAGTTGGGGAATTTTCACAGCCTCTTTTCACATAATAGCACTCTAATAGCAGCTCACCACCATCATGAGTACGGTGTGCAAACATGTCATCATCTCAGCTATGCGAGTGCCGTTGGACATTCACAAGATTGCTGTGTGGCACTCAAGGGACACGCATGCACTATGTATGCGGACTTCTTACGATTTTTCGCTGCTAGTCCGCATGGCATTCGGCCCACTTTCGGACGGCATGTAAGTACCAATTCTGTGAGATTTCAACTAAATTGACACTAATTTGCTAACGGTTTTGTTGCAGTTATGTCTCAAACTACTCCCCAATAGTTGCAGCTCAGTGAGATACGAACCTTAGGGCCCTGTCCCACTGGCGCCCCCATGAGGGGCACAGCGGCCGTGATGCACTCGCTTCATCCGTGCCCACTCTGTCTGCATGCGCGACATACCATTTGCGACTGTGATGTGGCCGTGCTGGGTACGCATCATATCTGTTTTGTGCGCTGTCCCGGTTTGCCACTAAGCCACGCCAACCCGTCAGTTGCGGATATCAGTGGATGACAGGGGATATGCAGCGCGTTGGTTGTGTATGTCCTGCGGATGTCTTCAGGCAGTGATGCGGATCTCATCCGCAGCAGGTTTTTTGAGCCGCTCAAAATCCTGGCTGCGGACACGCGTGCCTCTGCAGATGATCACCGACGTGTTCGGATGGCGGCCCGACTCATACAGGAATGTTCCACGGTTATTGCGGTTGTTTGGCAGATGTGGGCCACTTTTGTGCGCATTCCATCCGCAAATCCTCCTAAACGCCAGTGGGACAGGGCCCTTAAACCCTTTTGGTCAGCGTTCATTTTTTCTTCCTTTTTTTTTTTTTTTTTACGAAATCTGTCAATGTTTTGTTGTGCATTTTCTTTGGTTAAAGCTACAGTGTGTAGGATATAGGGGCATTTATCAGCAGCAATACAATACAGCATTCATAATCATCTGTTCATTCGTGTGAAATTGCCTGCAACAATAAATATGCTTTCATAAGTTCAGAATGAAGCCTTCATATATTCTTTATACAGTAGCCCAAAAGGAACATACTCTACCTTTTTCATTTTGGCACAGCTGGAGGACTGAAGAAGAAAGAAGAGAAATGGTAAATGGACTGCATTTATATAGCGCTTTCCATCTGCATCAGACGCTCAAAGCGCTTTACAATAATGGCTCACATTCACCCCGATGTGAGGGTGCTGCCATACAAGGCACTCACTACACACCGGGAGCAATAGGGGATTAACCCTCTGAGGCTGACGCCGTCTTATATGACGGCTAAGACCAAGCTTTACTAAATTATAAATAACCTTTTAATGAGATAGAAACTTACTCTTTTTTTTGCTGAAAAGTTAACTCCGCGGACATTCAAGCCAGCCATCGGCCATCTTTGTACTCCTCATAGAAGCTGTGTGATGATGTGTGTAATGTGAGTGTCCAATCGGAATTGGTTCACCGTCAGATGGTTTTCCAAAATCCAATAGTAGGGCAGATTCACCTCACGTGAAAAGCCAAAGATCGTTTTCAGGAGTGATATGTTACTAGTTGGCCCATTTGAATAGCCCCCTGGCTGCTCCAATGAGTACATACTATTGGGCTCCAAATGCGCCCTGCGCCATTATGCACAGCGATCACTGAAAGCAGATGGAGCAGACGGAGAGCCTCTGATGACAATTTAACATGCTCAAACAAAGAGTGTGTAACTATCAGGATTGCTCCACTAGTTTACATGTGAATGTTACTGGATAACTGTGTTGCTTTTACCTTGAAGACAAAAAAAACGTATAGACCATTTTGTATATATTGTTCAAAATGTGCATTTGTGTTTATTGTTTGAACCTTTTTGTTGTACAGTCTTTCACACAAGACCTCAAATTACCTTTATAAAGTGCCAAAACAGTTGTTTATTATAGTTTGCTGTGTTTTGAATAAATGTGTGTGGAAAGTTATTTTCCGCTTTACTTTTCCTTCCCTATTTTTGATTGTAAACCTTTATTACACTTATAAAACACAACAAAAGCATATATATATATATAATGAAAGCAGAGGTTCTCCTGAAAAAAGAGACATACAACTTGATTGTGGGATGCAGGGAGAGCTGTTAACAGCAATAATAAAACATTTATGGGTGATTCTTAGACTACGGGCACTTATTATGTCCTTTGATCATATTGTATGAAAAACAGAAAAAAGTGGAAATTTCACACTTTTATAGTTATCTTTACAATGAAAGTGTGTTAAGAAATTTGTTCTAGTAGTCCATGATGACTTTTTCACCTTTTTTCAGCATCATTATGCAAATATTGCTGTTTTGTGCTTGTCCCACACCCAGACTTTTGATCTTCAATGATAAAAATTAATGGTAAAGAAATGTTTTTTCTAATGTTTTAAAATATCTCTGAATAAAATATCAGTAAAATAATCAAAACATAATTGGGGTATTCAATGTCATACAACTGTTGTGATTTTTTTAAACAAAATGTAGTTGTCCCACACTATTGCCGTAATTTCCACCACAACACTGTAATGTCCCTTTAAACAGTTTGTATGAAAGATTGTTTGGGTACTTTCTATGGAGATAAACAGTGACATCAGAGCACATGTACTCGTATATAGCGCCAAATCACAACAAACAGTTGCCCCAAGGCGCTTTATATTGTAAGGCAATGGTGTGGTGGAATTTACATTTACAAGGCCAATAGTGCCCGTAGTTAAAGAATCACCCTTATGCCAGGCGAGTGAACTGTCCAAAAAATGCCCTTGGACCCCAGAGGGTTAAAGACCTTGCCTAAGGCCCTTAGTGATTTTCCAGTCAGGCTGGGATTTGAACCAAGGATCTTCTGGTCTCAAGCCCAACACTTTAACCACTAGACCATCACCTCCCCTCAATCTCCTCAAAACACATAAATCACTGTTTTCTCCCCTACACATGGTCTACTGGCTGCTCTTGCAGGATCACAAATTTGAGAACCTTCATTTTTCAAAACTGAGGATCAAACACATTGTGTTTCACACGAGAAGGCAAGGGAGCATGAATCCCCAAAGAAATTAATCGCCAAAGAAGTTCAAATGGGCACGGATGAAAAATTGTGACGCCGATTGCACTATGCCATTGGCGTCACAATTTTTCGTCCTCACCACTAGATGGCACTACATCTTGCATACTGTAGCTTTAATGTTAAAACTTGCCAAACTCAAACACATCAGGTTTAGTGTAAAAAAATTTTTTTTACCATGGCAGATTTACCTACAAAATATTAGCTGATAGTTCTCATTATTTATTCATGTTTTTGCTGTACAGACACAAAAATATGGTGCTATTGATGGAAACCGACAACCTGCTGCTGAGCACATTTCTGGACTTTGTGTGTTGTCTTTTTTTTTTAGCTGGACCAAGCGGGTCTCTGTGTAATTTAAGCCCCCGATCTGACATGTGGCCTCAGTGGTTACTGTGAGGAGTGCTGTCACTGGGGTCAAAGGTCAAAGCAGTTGTTTCCAGTTATATTCATAATCAGGAATCGGGGTAGATAGAAACTTGAGGTTTCTGAGCAATTTATGTCCACAGTCTGCTCTCGAGCTTCAGTGGTTACTCAGTATTGGGTACTTTTTTGTTGCCATGGTAACACTTCAGTTTCCAGCAAAGTGTTCCATTTGAGCTGTTAAATATGTGTATCTTTGAAACACTTAGACACCAAAATTAATTCTTTACAGCCAGGGGTTCCTGAAGTATAACACGCAGTAAATAGTACATAACACTTTAATTTAATCAAATGAATTAATTTTTATCAAATTTAACTGGATTGGTGTACAGGCAAGCACTCTGAGCCCAGTTTCCTCCCCAGCTCATCAACTTATAAAGCTTTATTACAGTCCTTCGTTTAGCATAATGACAATACCCTTTCACATTTCCTTTGTGGTGCTAATATGTTCATTGATATAGTCACTGATGGGTTCAATGGACATGAATGAACACTTCTGAAGCAACTATGTCAATACATTTTCTCCTTTGCATTTATTGAGTTCAAGCAGTTACTGGTCTGTTTACTGGAACTATGTTGGCTGCTTATTTGGAATTGGTTGGAGCAGTATTTGTTAAGGGAGTCATGTGAGGACTGACATCATACCAAACTGTTCAACATAAAAATTTACAGTTGTTTACAGTTGGGTGGGATCTGGGAACTCTCATGCCTTTGAGATTGCTCTGGGATGGAAATGGACATGGATTAATTCATTCATTTAGTCTTCTGTTTGTCCAGGTCTGGGCCACAGTGGAAGTAGACCAAGCAGCTCATCCCACAGTTCTCTATCCCTGGCCAAGTCCTCAAAGGCTTCCTGGAGGATCCCAAGGTGTTCCCAAACTATCTGGGAAATATAGTCCCTCCAGCGTTTCCTGGGTCTTCCCTGGGTCCGCCTCCAGCACAACTTGATCTCATGCCATTTGTAATAAGGTCACAAAAAGTGATTGAATGTATTAGTTTGTGATGCCGTCACAAAATGAGAACATGTTCATGATGGTGTCACAAAAATTTGTTGTTATGATCTCACAAAATGTGGGGGGACACGGAGTGGGGGGGCGTTCGGGTTAGGGTTAAACTTGTGTTCGAAGGTCGATTGTATCACTAAAATGTAATAGATTTTGTGACAGTATCACAAAAAAAAAAAGAAAAAAGTGAGACAGTTATGTGCATGAACCACCTCACCTGGGTCCTTTTGAATCAAAGAAGCAGTGGCTCTCCTGCAGGTACATATTTGAGTTTCCCACCCTGTCCCTTCGTGTACCCCAGGTATCTACCTGATGGAGGAATCTCATTTCTGCCACTTGTGTCCGTGACTTTGTTTATGTTATGACTGAGACCCGAGTCTGAGTTAGATTTGAACCCCAATAGCAGGTCAGCCAAGACACAAAAGGTAAGTTCCAAAAATACAAGTGTTTAATTTCCAACTGGTGAACCAAAACCACACCGGGAGGTGTAGGAAAGGTTCTAACAAAAATACAGTCTTCAACCGTAAATCTGGGTGAGCAATTCTGGGAGGAAAGAATGTGAGGAGATAAACCAAATAACCATTTACAAAAACAATGCGATCACAAAAGACTGAATACTTATGAACCAGCGGAAAACAGAACACAAGCAATTACAAAATAACTGGTAACACGAAAGACACGTCACATACGATGACGGACCTGCACCGAACTGAAAATAAGGAATGAAAGATGAACAGGTGTTCAGAGGAAAATGGAAGGAGGAAACTAACAGGTGTATGTGAAATAACAAACACTTGGAGAGGAATAACTCGGCAGACAATCATCGAAGGATCATAAACATAGAACAGCAAATGATGAGTAGAACCACGAGGAACCATAAACAACACGAACCACAAACTAGAACCAAATCCACATTGAAAATAAAAGACAACCATGGGTGAGAATACATACAGAGCAAACAAACCTCAAAGAAGACATACATGAATAATCAAAACCAAATACCTAATCAAAACTTAGAATACAACAGAACAAATGAAGACTATGAATAAACAGCTGAATGCATGAAGCAGATATCAGACACACCAGACATGGATGATGGGCGGAGGTATCGAACATACACACAGGAGATGGGGTGAAAGGTGCACACATACGCAGACAGCTGGACCACAAGACGACAGGTGCACAAGAATGGAACACACACACACACACACAGACAAGATGACAAGTACGCACACGCAGGGAGACAGACACATGCTCACACATCCACACACTGGAGACAAGGGGAAACGCACACGGAGGACAGACACACATGACAGGTGATGAACGCATAGACAACAGGCTGAGACAGGAACTAACAGGACAAGCCCACAACAGTTTATCCAGTCATTACCCAACGTTCATGACCATAGGTGAGGATAGGAGCCTAAATCGATTGGTAAATCAATAGTCTTGTCTCATGCCTCAGCTCTTTTTCTTCACCAATGTGATCAGATCTGCAGAACATCCACTCCATCTTACCCCAACTTGTGTACAAGATGGGGTAAGATGGACTCAGAGAGGTACAACATGTGTACTTGGTACTTTAGCAGGCTTTAAAAGACATTCAATTCAGTTTATTAATTTATATAGTGCCAACTCATGACAAAGTTGCCCCAAGGCACTTCACACAATTCATAACAACACAAAGTAATTTTAAATCCAAATTAAAATCAAGAAAAGCACAATAAAAGATAAAACACAATAGAATAAAAATAATTTACAAAGCAAACATAAAAAATTAGATTAATGATAGACAGTCTAAAAAAAGTGGGTCTTCAGTCTTGATTTAAAAGTCTCCACCGTGTCAGACTGCCTAATAACTGCAGGTAGATCATTCCAAAGAGTCGGACCACGGCAGGAGAACGCTCTATACCCCACAGACTTCTTGTTCACCCTCAGAACACACAGAAGCCCTGCACTATGCAAACGCAAGGGCTGCGCAGGTATGTAGGGCTTAACCAAGTCCGCCAGGTAGGAAGGTGCCAGTCCATGAACAGTTTTATAAACCAACAATAAGACTTTAAAATCCGATCTGGCAGAAACCGGTAGCCAATGAAGGGACGCCAGAATGGGTGTAATGTGGTCAAACCTTCTACTTAGTGTCAAAAGTCTGGCAGTAGCATTCTGTACCAATTGAAGTCCCCGAATGCCAGACTGCGGCAGGCCAGAAAATAAAGCATTACAATAATCCAATCTGGAAGAAATAAATGCATGTATCAAAGTCTCAGCATCAGCCATAGACAGGATGGGAGGAATCCTCGCCATGTTTCGCAGATGGAAGAAGGCAGTCCTCATAATGTCTCTAATGTGGGGGCTAAAAGACAACGTAGGATCAAAAAGTACTCCAAGATTCCTCACTTTGTCTGTATGATGCACAACACACGAACCCAAATTAAGCGCCAGCTGGTCAAATTGATGCCGATGTCTGGCTGGACCAAGAACCATCATTTCAGTCTTACCAGAATTCAAGAGTACAAGAATAACATTACAAGAATAACAAAATTGCTTGCTATAGTTGAAGACTTAGTTTTATTGATTTATTACTTTCGGGTTTGTGTGTCGTGTGCCAGTGTAAATTTGAGGTCATTGACTAACTGCATGTTTGTTTGTTTTTTCTTTTTGGTATTGTCATCGTATGTGCATATGTATGTACATGTAAGCAGTGGTGGGCACAGATAACCAAAAATTAACTTCAATAACAGATAATCAGATAACTGAAAACTTATCTTTGATAAAGATAAAACGATAAACCACCAAAAAAATGTATCGGAAGTTACAGATAACCGATAAATCCCAGTATTGTGTCTGGTACATTTGCAACTAATAATAAAGTGAATTTGATTTTTAACACCATGATCACTTCTGGTAGCATTAAAAGCTACAACAGACCCAAACAATGAGCCCACACTTCTGTCTTTGAACATATTGCACCCTGCTGGAGCTCTTGTTTACAAGACAGCTTCCACCACAGACGCAAGCTGAGAGCAGCCACAAAATGCAGCTCTCTATCAATCATAACGCTCCTGTCAGGCGGAGGTCTTGGAAAATAAAGCCATGCTCACTTATGGTTTTGATTTATAAATAACATTAATACCGATAGAATAACTCCATTAATGTAAATTCTGTCATTTGTACAAAGTTAAAATGTAACATATATTTTAATGTTGAATAATGCACTAATTCTGATGTTTTGTAACAAACACAGACAGATCGCAGAGGATTCTGGGTAAAATATGCCTCTGCTAAACACTGATTGGTTCAGTCATTCATTATGTAAACCAACACGTTAATGTGACGTGTGTTGGTGTTTACAGATAAATGTGCTTTTGTAAAATATTCCATTTTTTATTTGTAAAAACAGGCATTTTTATGGAGCCCTAGAAGTGTCATCGCAAAATGTTTTGCATGTGGAGAGAATTTTATGATGATTTATCTTATCTTTATGACCTATTTCTCACACAATATTGTCATGTGCTCTCATGAATTTGATGATGTTTTATGATGTTGTGCGCACGTTTTATATTGTGCAATGTGCACACATTTTATTATATTGTAAAACGTGCACTCAATATTGTCTTGACACATAAATGTTGGCTATTCGCCCTACTGACGTTTCAAATCCCGCAAAACCTTGGAGAGTTCGCTGCGCTGCGAGATCTCAGTAACATTAAGAACTGCATTGAGACGCTCTGATCACGCTGTACTTTAACTGCACACAGACAACACCATTAACATCGCAATATAAAACTATTTTTAGATTGTGCCTAAAACTCTCGTGAATATATTCTCTGGGTTTATAGACGTTGTTATTGTGTTTATTTTATGTAAATATGTGAGAATCACAGGCTGTCTCTCCGTTATTTTCAATGGGAGCTGCTGTGAGCTACAATCGCTTCCTGATCATGTCGTTCTGGGGGAAAGTGAAGTTTGCTCTTTAACGTCTTATTGTTCTTTACCACACTGTTTGTCCTCTTTGTTCCAGACTAATATATATAATATGTCTGAAATTCGGTTTGCGTTTATTAAATTCCCTGCAGATTAAACGTAACAGACACGGATTATTTGTTATAATTGTTTTAGCATGTTTTCAGGGTATCATGCAGCAGTCTCTTATTAACGTGATGAAAAGCATAAAAAAAATACATTTTTGTAGTATAATATTAATTTACAACTGTCATCGTGTTGATTCTCTATATGTTGTTGACTGCAGTGACTCTCTGGCACGCAAGGGATTATGGGATATGTCAATAGGGTGAAAGAACACTACTGGCCAGTAGATGGCAGTAGAGACCTTGAAAACGTGCCTAAACAAAATTCCAGATAATCACATGTCTGCTACATTTAAGATGCGTGAAATTTAATAAACGCAGACACAATAACAATGTCTATAAACCCAGAGAATATATTGGTGAGAGTTTTAGGCACTAGAGTTTAATGCTGTTGTCCGTAGAGCCTGATAAGAGTGTTTCAATTTCTCATGTGAACGTACTATTACCCTATCCTACCCATAATGCACTGCTGGGCACAGCATATATCCACACTAAAACCTTAGAAATTAGGGCATTACATTAAAACTAAAACATATACCTGATATTTTCGCTTTATAAAACTTCAGACATGACATTAATTTAAATAACCTGTCCCACATTAGTTTGGTTAAAAGTTGAACCATGCAGAGGGTAGAACTATACATCTACAAAACATTTACCAGGTAGGTGCTCAACTGATTTTAAGTTTTATAAATATTTGTAGCTGTTCAGCTTTATTTATCACGTTATCGGTCTAAAAATTATTGGTCAAAAAATTTATCGCAAGATAATTAGTCCGATAATGGTTTTTAAAGTTATCTAAAAAGATAATCCGATAATGAAAACATTATCGGAGTAGTCTTACACACCTCTCTGCAGCTTCTCTCCCCCTGCCATCCCCTCATTACCCCATCCCCGTAGAGACGGTGCCTGCTCCCAGACTACCAATAACCAGCAAAAAATCTATTTAAGCATAAAAATTCAAAAAGAAAAAATAATATAGCACCTTCAACTGCACCACAGACTAAAACAGTTAAATGTGGTCTATTAAACATTAGGTCTCTCTCTTCTAAGTCCCTGTTGGTAAATGATATAATAATTGATCAACATATTGATTTATTCTGCCTTACAGAAACCTGGTTACAGCAGGATGAATATGTTAGTTTAAATGAGTCAACACCCCCAAGTCACACTAACTGTCAGAATGCTCGTAGCACGGGCCGGGGCGGAGGATTAGCAGCAATCTTCCATTCCAGCTTATTAATTAATCAAAAACCCAGACAGAGCTTTAATTCATTTGAAAGCTTTACTCTTAGTCTTGTCCATCCAAATTGGAAGTCCCAAAAACCAGTTTTATTTGTTATTATCTATCGTCCACCTGGTCGTTACTGTGAGTTTCTCTGTGAATTTTCAGACCTTTTGTCTGACTTGGTGCTTAGCTCAGATAAGATAATTATAGTGGGCGATTTTAACATCCACACAGATGCTGAGAATGACAGCCTCAACACTGCATTTAATCTATTATTAGACTCTATTGGCTTTGCTCAAAAAGTAAATGAGTCCACCCACCACTTTAATCATATCTTAGATCTTGTTCTGACTTATGGTATGGAAATAGAAGACTTAACAGTATTCCCTGAAACTCCCTTCTGTCTGATCATTTCTTAATAACATTTACATTTACTCTGATGGACTACCCAGCAGTGGGGAATAAGTTTCATTACACTAGAAGTCTTTCAGAAAGCGCTGTAACTAGGTTTAAGGATATGATTCCTTCTTTATGTTCTCTAATGCCATATACCAACACAGTGCAGAGTAGCTACCTAAACTCTGTAAGTGAGATAGAGTATCTCGTCAATAGTTTTACATCCTCATTGAAGACAACTTTGGATGCTGTAGCTCCTCTAAAAAAGAGAGCTTTAAATCAGAAGTGCCTGACTCCGTGGTATAACTCACAAACTCGTAGCTTAAAGCAGATAACCCGTAAGTTGGAGAGGAAATGGCATCTCACTAATTTAGAAGATCTTCACTTAGCCTGGAAAAAGAGTCTGTTGCTCTATAAAAAAGCCCTCCGTAAAGCTAGGACATCTTTCTACTCATCACTAATTGAAGAAAATAAGAACAACCCCAGGTTTCTTTTCAGCACTGTAGCCAGGCTGACAGAGTCAGAGCTCTATTGAGCTGAGTATTCCATTAACTTTAACTAGTAATGACTTCATGACTTTCTTTGCTAACAAAATTTTAACTATTAGAGAAAAAATTACTCATAACCATCCCAAAGATGTATCGTTATCTTTGGCTGCTTTCAGTGATGCCGGTATTTGGTTAGACTCTTTCTCTCCGATTGTTCTGTCTGAGTTATTTTCATTAGTTACTTCATCCAAACCATCAACATGTTTATTAGACCCCATTCCTACCAGGCTGCTCAAGGAAGCCCTACCATTATTTAATGCTTCGATCTTAAATATGATCAATCTATCTTTGTTAGTTGGCTATGTACCACAGGCTTTTAAGGTGGCAGTAATTAAACCATTACTTAAAAAGCCATCACTTGACCCAGCTATTCTAGCTAATTATAGGCCAATCTCCAACCTTCCTTTTCTCTCAAAAATTCTTGAAAGGGTAGTTGTAAAACAGCTAACTGATCATCTGCAGAGGAATGGTCTATTTGAAGAGTTTCAGTCAGGTTTTAGAATTCATCATAGTACAGAAACAGCATTAGTGAAGGTTACAAATGATCTTCTTATGGCCTCGGACAGTGGACTCATCTCTGTGCTTGTTCTGTTAGACCTCAGTGCTGCTTTTGATACTGTTGACCATAAAATTTTATTACAGAGATTAGAGCATGCCATAGGTATTAAAGGCACTGCGCTGCGGTGGTTTGAATCATATTTGTCTAATAGATTACAATTTGTTCATGTAAATGGGGAATCTTCTTCACAGACTAAAGTTAATTATGGAGTTCCACAAGGTTCTGTGCTAGGACCAATTTTATTCACTTTATACATGCTTCCCTTAGGCAGTATTATTAGATGGTATTGCTTAAATTTTCATTGTTACGCAGATGATACCCAGCTTTATCTATCCATGAAGCCAGAGGACACACACCAATTAGCTAAACTGCAGGATTGTCTTACAGACATAAAGACATGGATGACCTCTAATTTCCTGCTTTTAAACTCAGATAAAACTGAAGTTATTGTACTTGACCCCACAAATCTTAGAAACATGGTGTCTAACCAGATCCTTACTCTGGATGGCATTACCCTGACCTCTAGTAATACTGTGAGAAATCTTGGAGTCATTTTTGATCAGGATATGTCATTCAATGCGCATATTAAACAAATATGTAGGACTGCTTTTTTGCATTTACGCAGTATCTCTAAAATCAGAAAGGTCTTGTCTCAGAGTGATGCTGAAAAACTAATTAATGCATTTATTTCCTCTAGGCTGGACTATTGTAATTCATTATTATCAGGTTGTCCTAAAAGTTCCCTAAAAAGCCTTCAGTTAATTCAAAATGCTGCAGCTAGAGTACTGACGGGGACTAGAAGGAGAGAGCATATCTCACCCATATTGGCCTCTCTTCATTGGCTTCCTGTTAATTCTAGAATAGAATTTAAAATTCTTCTTCTTACTTATAAGGTTTTGAATAATCAGGTCCCATCTTATCTTAGGGACCTCGTAGTACCATATCACCCCAATAGAGCGCTTCGCTCTCAGACTGCAGGCTTACTTGTAGTTCCTAGGGTTTGTAAGAGTAGAATGGGAGGCAGAGCCTTCAGCTTTCAGGCTCCTCTCCTGGGGAACCAGCTCCCAATTCAGATCAGGGAGACAGACACCCTCTCTACTTTTAAGATTAGGCTTAAAACTTTCCTTTTTGCTAAAGCTTATAGTTAGGGCTGGATCAGGTGACCCTGAACCATCCCTTAGTTATGCTGCTATAGATGTAGACTGCCTGGGGGTTCCCATGATGCACTGTTTCTTTCTCTTTTTGCTCTGTATGCACCACTCTGCATTTAATCATTAGTGATCGATCTCTGCTCCCCTCCACAGCATGTCTTTTTCCTGGTTCTCTCCCTCAGCCCCAACCAGTCCCAGCAGACGACTGCCCCTCCCTGAGCCTGGTTCTGCTGGAGGTTTCTTCCTGTTAAAAGGGAGTTTTTCCTTCCCACTGTAGCCAAGTGCTTGCTCACAGGGTGTCGTTTTGACCGTTGGGGTTTTATATAATTATTGTATGGCCTTGCCTTACAATATAAAGCGCCTTGGGGCAACTGTTTGTTGTGATTTGGCGCTATATAAAAAAAATTGATTGATTGATTGATTATCTTCGATAATTAGCGGTTATCGGGTTATTGGAACTGTGCCCACCACTGCATGTAGGTATGTATGCATGTATATGTCTGTGTACAACGTGTGTGTATATATACAGTGAGGAAAATCAGTGTTTGAACACCCTGCAGTTTTGCAAGTTCTCCCACTTAGAAATCATGGAGGGGTCTGAAATTTTCATCTTAGGTGCATGTCCACTGTGAGAGACATAATCTAAAAAAAAAAAAAAAAAAAAATCTGGATCATCACAATGTATGATTTTTTAATAATTTATTTGTATGTTACTGCTGCAAATAAGTATTTGAACCTACCAACCAGCAAGAATTCTGGCTCACACAGACCTGTTAATTTTTCTTTAAGAAGCCCTCTTATTCTGCACTCTTTACCTGTATTAACTGCACGTGTTTGAACTTGTTACCTGTATAAAAGACACCTGTTCACACACAATCAATCACACTCCAATCTGTCCACCATAGCCAAGACAAAAGAGCTGTCTAAGGACACCAGGGACAAAACTGTAGACCTGCACAAGGCTGGGATGGACTACAGGACAACAGGCAAGCAGCTTGGTAGAAGACAACAACTGTTATGATTATTTATTAGAAAGCAGAAGAAACACAAGATGACTGTCAATCTCCCTCGGTCTGGGATTCCATGCAAGATCTCACTTTTTGGGGTAAGAATGATTCTGAGAAAGCTCAGAACTACACAGGATGACCTGGTCAATGACCTGAAGAGAGCTGGGACCACAGTCACAAAGATTACATTAGTAACACATGATGCTGTCATGGTTTAAAATCCTACAGGGCAGCAAGGTCATTGAAAATACTGACACATACTTGTACACATCATGGCTCTTCAGTTCGTTATTTAAATTTACAAGCTGTCAAATGTGTTGCATTTCTATTTTGTCTTGTTAGAATGTTCATAGCAGATGGTCACCCCAATGATTCTGGTCTGCTTGAGGTTTCTTCTTGTAATCAAAAAATGCTGAAGTTTTTCCATAATAATCCCATCAGTGTGCTTGTTCTAGGGGTGGATAAGTGAAGGCCCTACTCGTGTATGGCACTTTAATTAACATATTATTATTTGGTGCTGAATAAGTAAAATGATTTGAATCGATGGATTAATTTATGATTTCGGGTTTACTTACATTGCACATTTTTTTCAGTAGCATGTAGCTTTCACCCCTCCTTGCAATGATTCTGTCACTTAATGTGGGAACAAACAAAGCTTCACATTCAGACAGGCCACCAGGTCAACCCACATCAGTTCATTTTAATTCATTTTTATTGCGCTAAAATCACAACATCAGTTTCTCAAAGGTGCTTCACAAAGGTAAGGTTTAAACCTTTTCCTTATGTAATTGCCAAATAAATAAAAAAAAATCAAATACTCAAAGTCAAGTGTTTGTATTAATCAAGTGTCCAAAAAGTCAAACAGTAAAGAACATGGACCCATGAAGTACATAACTGTGATCATCCGTCAGTTGACAGCTCAGCTGATGCCTTGATGCACTTTCAGCTCGCACATCCCTCATAGAGCACCGTATTTAAAAGGCTTTAGTCAACACAGCATAGGTTCTGCCTCCGCCAGCCAAACTGCAACTGTCTCCACCCAAGTGCCTCCTGTTTCTATCGGCCATCCGACCTACTCATCGTCATTTTGTGGTAGTTGCCACTGACTCTGTTCTATTACCTATGATTGGCATGTGGAAGGGCAGGGCGGTCCTAGAACAGACACCGCCAAATATAACTTATTGCAATGAAACAAAGCTTTCCTTTTCACTGAAGTGTGGTCCTGACTGCACTGAAAGAATACATGTTCTGGTTCCACACAACAGACAATTCAACTAACTCAGTCTGTGCAAGCAGTGGTTCTTACTGCAACTCTCCAATTTAGTTTCATAATCCATTTCTTTCCAAACACGACTGAAGCTGAAGTCTGGCAGACGAGACCAACGTTGACATGTGGGTGAAACTAGAGTGCTGCACTCACCCTGCTGCTGACAGGTAAGAATGTCTGTGTTTGTACAGTAAATGAAAAGGGTTTGTAGTCAGGGATGAACACTCTGCACTGCAGCTCCAGGGCCCCATCAGTCTGTGAAGGCTAAATACCACCGTGAAGACTGCGAAGAGGGTCACACGCTAAAAATCTGATTTATGATGTAACAACATCAAGAGTATGTCAATTACTGCAGTATCTATCTATCTATCTATCTATCTATCTATCTATCTATCTATCTATCTATCTATCTATCTATCTATCAAGCAGCTGGAGGGCTGCATCAAATGATTTTTTTGTAATAAAAGCTATTAAAATTTTGTCTATTATTCAACTAATCTTAATTTACCAGTGAACCCTCAGCTTTGCATTCAAATAGTTTGTCATAAACATATTTATTTTACAAATGAAAAAAATCCCGACATATAAAGGATATAAAGTGCAAAAAATGCATGAAAATAAAATAAATAAATAAATTCACAGTCCCTGTGGCAGACTGGCGTCCTGTCCAGGGTGTACCCCGCCTCACGCTCTATGACTGCTGGGATAGGCTCCAGCCACCCATGACACATAACTGGAGTAAGTGGTTGAAGAAAGATGACTTTAAGCTTGCTTTTAGCTTGTTTTCATCTTGGAATATAGTACGTGCCATTGGATTAATATACATGCTGTTGGATTAAACTGGACAGTGTTTGGTACTTTCCCGGAGTAAGTGAGGTCATACCGGACTTTTCCATTGCAGATGGGGAGGCCCATGGAATGAACTCAGTGGTGAAGACGATGGAATATGTCTAAGATGATTCTAAAATGACAAAGTATGATCAAATGAAATATTAATGTGTTAAAAGTAATATCTAAGAATGATTCCAACATAACAAGTATGATTAAATGAACTATTAATGTAATAAAAGTAAGAGTTGATTAGAAAAAGTATGTTACAAATAAGTGAAATGAATGATTATATGAGTTGTTTTTCATAAAGAGTGCAGAGTCAGAAGAGGAAGTGAAGAAGTTGGTTTGATAAAGAGTGCAGTCAGAAAGAGGAAGTTAAGTAATGTCGCAAGCAGAGCAAGAGAAGCTGATAATAAACAACTGATCAAATGATTAAGATGTGGTAAAATATGAAAATGAATAATAAGGAATGAAAATGTTTGTATATGATCATGTGAATTGTTTTTATGTGAAAGAGAGTTGTAATGAAATGATTGAATATGATTGATGTGATTCTAAAGACATGATTTAAAAAGAATGAATTCTTTTTAAATCTGCTGAAGTGTTAACAGAAAAGAGGAACTTGAGAAATAAGTTACTGGCAAAGGGCCACAGATGGCTTCCAGTAAGGGAAGGAGAAGGGAGGAGGTTTTGAGTCACCATCGTCCCCATGGTAACCAAGATCATCTGAACAGCAAAGAGTCAGCACATATATAAACTGTAAAACACCAGGAAACGGGGTTATTCTTCCAGGGAGAGGTGCTGTTGTCACTTCTCCCCTGCTACGAGGAGATCACAAGACTTGACCATCTTGTGAGCAGCAATTGGAATCGTGGAGTGAGGATTGGAGCCATAAGAGATCATTTGAGAGAGTTTTCAACTCCCACTCAGGCCGTCCAGTCACGGAGTAGCAGAGCATTGGAGAATAATCACTGGCCTTAAGTCTGAGTGAGGAAGTTTCAACGTTTTCTCTCTCAAGGAACATCACATCATACCAGAATGGATTAGATCAACTTTTGGTTGATTGAAGAAGGAATAAACTCTTATGTGGATTAATTTCCTGAAGGATTACAACATCACACAAGGATCGTGGTCAGCTAACAACTAATAGCTGATGAAGAGGAAATCAAGTTCATCGAACTGGGGATTTTAACATCAAAAACCTCCTTCCCTCACTCCTAGAAAAATTGTTAAGAAGTTAATCCAGTCCAGTCAGAGTGAGATCAGACAGCATTATTGAATCAAAAACAAAATCTCTGCCAATCATTATTCTGATTATATTTGAATTTCTGTTGTGAAATTATCATCATATAACCTATTTTGATTATGTTGTCGGCACTTGCAAAACCTGCAATAAATTTCCAAGCATGCAGTTAAAGTGTTAAGGCTCAGACATTGGATTTATTGATTCTTCTTAAGGTGTAAAAGTTAAAGTTTATTGGGTGTATAACATCAAAAAGTGCTCTAAAAGGTTAGTCTGGTTTTTAATGAAATTAACGCATCCTGGGGACTCGCTGTACGAGTCACTAAATTCAAAATCTAGCAACATTCCAAGAGCCCTGATCCATAAGAGGAGAGCTGCCGTTAATGGGCGTGGCCGGCTCATATCCTGGTTCCAGAGAAGGCTATTCGACCGGGGTGCGAGATCAGCGTCAGCGGGGTGGACGTCCGGATGGAGGCAGTGAGCGGCTAGACGAATCTCCTCGCCACCAGCTTGAACAGCCTTTGTGCAGCCCTGCCGGGTAATACCCGTGGAGACACGAAGTTCGGACCCCAGAGACGGAGAGCTGGTTTTAGTACACAAACACACTCATCAGAGGGTGAGCGTGTGCCGCGTGTATCTAAAGAAAAATAACGGGATCTGACAATATATATCTTTCAGGTTTGGAGTTTCAGTTCCCTCCAAAGATTTTCTATTGAGTTCAGGTCTGGAGACTGGCCAGGCCACTCCAGGACCTTGAAATGCTTCTTACAGAGCCCCTCCTTAGTTGCCCTGGCTGTGTGTTTAAGGTCATTGTCATGCTGGAAGACCCAGCCATGACCCATCTTCAATGCTCTTACTGAGGGAGGGAGGTTGTTTGCCAAAATCTCACAATACATGACCTCATCCATCCACCCTTCAATACAGTGCAGTTGTCCTGTCCCCTTTGCAGAAGAGCACCCCCAGAGTATGATGTTTCCACCCCATGCTTCACGGTTGGGGTGGTTTTCTTGGGGTTGTTCTCACCCTGTAAACATGGTAAGTGGACTTGATTCCAAAAAGCTCTATTCTGGTCTCATCTGACCACATGACCTTCTCCCATGCCTCCTCTGGATCATCCAGATGGTCACTGGTGAACTTCAAATGGGCCTGGACATGTGCTGGCTTGAGCAGGGGGACCTTGCTGCCCTGGAGGATTTTAAACCATGACAGCATCATGTGTTACTAATGTAATCTTTGTGACTGTGGTCCCAGCTCTCTTCAGGTCATTGACCAAGCTGCTTGCCTGTTGTCCTGTAGTCCATCCCAGCCTTGTGCAGGTCTACAGTTTTGTCCCTGGTGTCCTTAGACAGCTCTTAGGTCTTGGCTATGGTGGACAGGTTGGAGTGTGATTGATTGAGTGTGTGAACAGGTGTCTTTTATACAGGTAACAAGTTCAAACAGGTGCAATTAATACAGGTAAAGAGTACAGAATAAGAGGGCTTCTTAAAGAAAAATTAACAGGTCTGTGTGAGCCAGAATTCTTGCTGGTTGGCAGGTGTTCAAATACTTATTTGCAGCAGTAACATACAAATAAATTATTAAAAAATTATACATTGTGATTTCCGGATTATTTATTTTTTTTTAGATTATGTCTCTCACAGTGAACATGCACCTAAGATGAAAATTTCAGACCCCTCCATGATTTCTAAGTGGGAGAACTTGCAAAACCGCAGGGTGTTCAAATACTTATTTTCCTCACTGTGTGTATGTATGTATGTATGTATGTATTCACTCTACTTTTTATCTGCTGATTTAGCAATGAAAATATGAGGGACAAACATTATCATTAAACAGCTTACCAGGCAATTCACTTTACAAATTTATTTTTGTGTCACAAAATAGGACACCAGAAGCAAAAATTGTTGCAAATTCAGTTGTATGTAAAAATTTGGGTACCCCTGATGATTTTTATGATTTTCCTTTACAAATCATTGGTTGTTCAGATCAGCAGTTTCAGTTAAATATATCATATAGCAGACAAACATAGTGATATTTGAGAAGTGAAATTAAGTTTCTAGTATTTACAGAAAGTGTGCAATAATTATTTAAACAAAATTAGGCAGGTGCATAAATATGGGCACCCCCCCCCCCAAAAAAATACATCAATATTTAGTAGATCCTCCTTTTGCAGAAATAACAGCCTCTAAATGCTTCCTATAGCTTCCAATGAGAGTCTGGATTCTGGTTGAAGGTATTTTGGACCATTCTTCTTTACAAAACATCTCAGGTTTGCTGGTTTTTGAGAATGGACAGCCCGCTTAAAATCACACCACAGATTTTCAGTAATATTCAGGTCTGGGGACTGAGATGGCCATTCCAGACCATTGTATTTGTTCCTCTGCATGAATGTCTTAGTAGATTCATTTTTAGTTTCATCAGTCCACAGCACCTTATTCCAAAATGAAACTGGTTTGTCCAAATGTGCTTTCGCATACCTCAAGCGACTCTCTTTGTGGTGTGTACGCAGAAACGGCTTCCTCTGCATTACAGCATCTCCTTGTGCAAAGTCTGCTGTATAACTGAACGATGCACAGAGACACTATCTGCAGCAAGATCACGTAGGTCTTTGGAGCAGGTCTGTGGGTTGACTATGACTGTTCTCACCATCCTTCACTTCAGCTTATCTTGGCCTGCCACTTCGGGCCTTAACTAGTACTGTGTCTGCGGTCTTCCATTTCCTCACTATGTTCCTCACAGTGGAAACTGACAGCTGAAATCTCTGAAATAGCTTTTTGTATCCTTCCCCTAAATCATGATGTTGAACAAGATGCAAAGAGGAGAAACATTTGTAAATGGCCACCTTAAATACCCTTTCTCATGATTGGATTCACCTGTGTAAGGAGGTCAAGGGTCAATGAGTTTACCAAACCAATTGTGTGTTCCAATAATTAGTTATAAAAGTTTTCAAAATCAATAAAATAACAAGCGTGCCCAAATCTATGGACCTGCTTAATTTTGTTTAAATAATTATTTCACTCTTTCTGTAAATACTAGAAACTTCATTTCACTTCTGAAATGTCAGTGTGTTCGTCTGCTATATGCAAGGTTGGGTAGGATTACTTTGAAAGAATACATGTGGATTACATGTATGTATGTACTGTACATACATTTGGATTACTTGTAATCTGATTACTTTTGGATTACATTTCAAAGTAATCCTACCATACCTTGGCTATATGATATATTTAACTGAAATTTCTGATCCAGACAACCAATGATTTATAAAGGAAACTCATGGAGATCATCAGGGGTGCCCAAACTTTTACATACCACTGTATTTCCTATAACCCTCACATGATTTGACAGAATCACCACACTTCTTTGCTCTGAACACTACACAAAAAAATCGCCACTGTCAAATTAACACTAGCAAGTGTCTGTGTCCATTATATTCTGCATGAAATTAAAGCTTCAAATTGTTCATTTAATGGACAGTGTTAATGTTAACACTAGAAATGTGTTAATTTAACACTGATAGCGTGGGTATAATTCACCTAACCTGCATGTTTTTGGCAGTCAGAGGAAACTGAAGCGCAAACACAGCGTTAACATACAAACTTCACACAGAAAGGACCAGGTCATAGTAGAACCCGGGACCTTCTAGCTGTGAGGCAAAGTTAACCATGAAGCCACCATGTTGCCCATAGTATCATTCTACTGAGCAAATTTCATTCTTCAAGGCGTATTACTTCTTTGCTTGCGAAACATAAAAAAAAGAAATGTAAAAATGATCAAATAACAACAAAAATAACTTGACCAACAGTATCCTGCAATCCCAGAACCTGCTTCAGTGATGTCAAGTATTTTATCACAACTTTGGTGTGAGCAACAGAAAGCGGGATCGAAAAAGATATTATCTGACCAGATCCAGTACAGCTTTTAAGACCTTGCTCAGATTAAGCAGAACATGAACCTCATAATCAATGAGAAATTCAAGCCTTTTAAAAAGAGAAGTACTGCTATTCAATTCAATGGTGTTTTTCTTTTTTTTTTTTTTTTTAAAAACCTCCATTGTCGTATCTCTATCTCTGGTTTCAAGCCTCTGAGGACCATCCTTGGTCTTGAATTCAAGATCAATAGTCCAGGAAAGCCATTGGATTTTGTTAAGCCTCTGTGCTGTGCTGGTTGGTTGATTGGTTCATTTTATGCGATTAGATGGATGAGAAGTTGTAAACTAATAGCTCCAACCTGCTAAATATTACAGGGAAAGGCAGAGATAAAGTCTTTAAGTCTGAGAGTGCAGATTCAGCTTTGGTTGGCAGGTGTCCACTCAGCACGCTGCAGGGTGTCTGGGGTTAACTGTCACAGTCAGCAGTGGTAGAAATAGGCTCTATTTAGAGCAAATGATCCCTATGTATGGAGTTTCTCACTGTCAGGGAAGATTTTCTTAAAGCATTATGCTTGTAGAGCTCATTTCCTCGACATAACATGCAGGATAAAATGTTTCATTGCACGTGTGTGGACTGGTGCAGCACGGTGTTTATGACCCTGCGACACACTGGCGTCCAGTCCTCATGTCCTTTGACTGTTAAGCTAGGCTCCCCTCTCTTCCCCCGTGACCCGTAATTGGAGTAAGTGCTAGAAGATGAGTGACTGTTTAGAGAGTCACTCAGGTTTTCTACTATTTTATCTATAACAGCAGATTTCACAAGTGAAAGTGTTGTATTAACACTAGAAGGTGTCTATATATATATATATATAAGACTGCTAATTTACTGTTCTTATTTACCGATCCCAGCACTGCATGTTTTCCATAGAGCTAATTAGACTCTGCTTAGCTGTATGTGAAGCAGGAAGAAATTGAAAACCTGTCGTGTTGCAGGGAGCCCCTGAGGATCATGACTGAAAAACATTGATCTCAGGGAATGCAACATGACCACTGGAGTGTCAAAAGATGTTGGCATTTAGTGTTGATGCTGTTCAGTCAGTGTGCAGTAAAATTTTAAGTCGGGCTGGATTACTGACTACGCCTCACAGAATGTTATGGAAACGGTGTGGATAACCTCGGAGCACGCTCTGAATGTCCCTATGTGATGACAGTTCATTAGAATTGCAGGAGGCATGTTAAGCTTTTAAAAAAGGGCCTTCATGGTGAATTCCAGTTTGCATGAAATTAATATATGGAGGGTGGAAGAGAATGGCTGAGCACTGAAGATAAACTCATTAGCAAGCCCAGCAGGGGTATTTGTTCTGCAGCCATCAAGGAATGCAAAGCTGCATTTCATAAATGCATTCTCATCCAATGCTTCCAGTTACTATTTGCTTGGATGAAGAGGATTTAACTAAGGCAGAGACGGAGGAGAATGGAATTCTAACGCTGCCTCCAAGCAACATGTTTAAGTGATTGGTGACTTGAAAAAAATGTTTCTTTTGTTTTATGGACAAGAATAATTGATCCAGAACTGAGAATTTGAAAGAATCTTCTAATGCCAAAGAATTGTTTGAACACTGTTAGTGGTTGTTGTATTTGTGGTTATTCTAAGATCTGAACTTGTTCTCATAAGTAAAAAAAAAAAAAAAAAAACGATGTGAGAGCTTTCCCTCATGCATCAACAATGTTGTAGCTCCACTGATTGATGAAGGCTTGATCATTTTGGGGAGGGGCCGGGCAGATGGAAGGTGTAGTAAATGTGCAAGTGTTTTTGAAAGTGTCATGATTCAAGGAGGTGCAGCACAGAAGGTTGTAGGATGCATATGCAGACTCACAGACAAACATTGGAGCAATCAAAAAGGCTTTATCTGGAAGACTGGCAAAAGGTTTGGTACACAGTATAACAGTCAGCGAGGCAAAGGTAACAGGCAGGTGCAAGGCAAAGGCGTGGTCAAAAAACAAGTAGGGTTCAGCACATAGAGACATCGTTACCAGGGCTGAGACAAAAGGTGAGATTCGACAAACAAAGCAAGGTCTGAACACAGTTAGGCAAAACAGGACTGAGGCAAAAAAGCCGGAACGTGAATATGGAGACCACAATGAACTGGCCAACAGGGAGTGAACAAGGTGAGGCTTAAATACAAGGTGTAATGATTAAGGAGAGTGAGAATAGGTGTGTGAGAAAGTTCAAGAAGGGGCATGGAAGAAAGAGACAAAGATGAGGCAAGCAGGAACAAGAGAGTGCAGCAAAACAAACACTAAGCAGACAGAGGAGTGGAAGATTGAGACAAAGATGAGGCAAGCAGGAACAAGAGAGCGCAGAAAAATAAACACTAAGCAGACAGAAACAGAGGAGTGGAAAAAAGAGACAAAGATCAAAGATGAGGCAAGCAGGAACAAGAGAGTGCAGCAAAATAAACACTAAGCAGACAGAAATAGACTGAGAGGTGAATCCTAATAATAATACAAAGTAAATGCAAAAATCCACACATGAAAGGAACAAAGAGACAAAACCAGGAAAAGAAAAGGTGAAAACTGAAAAGAGATCAAGAAGAAAATTAAGGGCTGGGGCTGAAAGTAGAACAGAACTAACATGTAGCAAAAGTATAACAGATGATATGATCAGTGACTACAGTGGTACAAAAGGAAAAGAAAAGCAGTGAGTAAAGTAATCATAAACTGAAAATCAAAGATAGAGGATCGAAGACTGGGAACATGGACACAGACAAGAGACAAAACCAAGATGAGGACTCAGACACGGGGCTGATCATGACAGAAAGTCAATTTCAAGTGCCGACTACACAAGTCTTGTTAATTTGTGCATTTCCTAAGAGATAATACAGCAATGTGCAAACTCCCTATTTCACAATGTTAAAGAAAGCGGAGACACTAATGTCAGAGATCCATCCCCTTAACTGAATCTGGTGCTGTTGGGAAAGTGAATGCACGGACCCACGTTAGGGGGTGTAAATGAACGGTCAATAGGAATATCAATAAATAACAATGTATTATGCAAAAGTGCAAACAGAAGATGAATATGATGAGTCCAATTAAGAACAAAATGGTGACACGTGAGCAGGCCCGAGGGTAGGAGATGCCTATCCAGAGAAGAGCCGGAACTCATGAAGTTCCACCGCCAGCCAGAGGCCTGCAATACACCAGAGCCACCAAGTCCTGGTCCTCCAGGTGGCCACCGCTCGAGGCTGTCAGACCGGTACTGCTGGCAGCAGCAAAAACAGGTTAAGGTGGGTGTGTGTACATCCAGCAAACAGTCAGCAACTCACAGTTATCCTCTTGGAGGAATAAATCCAGAAACTCCCAGAGTGCAGAGGAAAAACTGGAGGACGTGCAGTGTCAAGTGTTATACTCAGTAAGTCAGAAGTGAGGAGTCGAGACGCCAACTCCTCCAACTTCCACAAACTCGTATAAGTATAAAGTATAAGTCACAACTGCAAAGACTTCAGTTACAATGAATGTGCGTACGGCACAAAACGGCTGAGTTGGTTTACCTGTGTGGTAAGCTGATAACTCGGCAGAGTTATGGTGTCTCTCCCAGGCTTTTATGGTGTGGATGATGATGATGAAAAACAGCTGACAGCCTAACGGTGCACACCTGGTGGTGCCAAAAAAGGCCAACAGGCCAGTGCACCCTCTTCAGGGCAAAAAGGTGCCCACAAGGCAGGTGCCATCTGGTGGTGGGCCAGCAGTACCTCCTCTTTGGCGGCCCACACAACAGGACCCCCCCCCCCCCCCAATGGGTGCATCCTGGCGTCTGACCCAGCTTGTCGGGGTGCTCCTTGTAGAAATCCGCCAGGAGGGCGGGATCCAGAATGAAGCTCCTCTTCACCCAGGAGCGCTCTTCTGGGCCATACCCCTCCCAGTTTACCAGATATTGGTACCCCCGACCCCTCCGACGTACGTCTAGGAGTTTTTTGACTGTCCAAGCCAGTTCTCCATCGATGATGCGGGCAGGAGGCGGCGCTGGTCCGGGGGTGCAGAGGTCTGATGTGTGGTGTGGCTTGATCCGGGACACATGAAATACTGGGTGAATCCGTAGTGAAGCAGGGAGTTGTAGTTTCACGGCAGCGGGGCTGATCACCTTGAGTATTTTGAATGGTCCAATGTAACGGTTGGTCAGTTTTGGAGAGTCTGCTTGTAGAGGGATGTTCTTGGTGCACAGCCAAACCTCCTGCCCGGGCTGATAAGCTTGGGCCGCGGCTCGTCGGCGGTCCGCATGGTCCTTAGCCCGCGTCCAGGCCTTCAGGAGAGCAGAGCGGGCTTTCTTCCACACTCGACGGCATCTCCTGAGGTGGGCCTGGACTGAGGGCACCTTGACCTCTCCATCGACAGCCGGAAACAATGGGGGCTGGTACCCCAAACAGACCTCAAATGGGGAGAGGCCAGTAGATAACGAGATTTGACTGTTGTGAGCATACTCAATCCAGGCCAGATGTTGACTCCAAGCCATCAGGTGCGCAGAGGTGACACACCGTAAAGCTTGTTCCAAATCCTGGTTGGCCCGCTCTGCCTGACCGTTCGTTTGTGGGTGGTACCCGGGCGACAGGCTCACCGTGGCCCCCAGCTCCTTACAGAAACTCCTCCAGACCTGCAAGGAGAACTGAGGACCACGGTCTGACACTATGTCCGTCGGGATACCATGCAGACGCACGATCAATCAATCAATCAATTTTTTTTTATATAGCGCCAAATCACAACAAACAGTTGCCCCAAGGCGCTTTATATTGTAAGGCAAGGCCATACAATAATTATGTAAAACCCCAACGGTCAAAACGACCCCCTGTGAGCAAGCACTTGGCTACAGTGGGAAGGAAAAACTCCCTTTTAACAGGAAGAAACCTCCAGCAGAACCAGGCTCAGGGAGGGGCAGTCTTCTGCTGGGACTGGTTGGGGCTGAGGGAGAGAACCAGGAAAAAGACATGCTGTGGAGGGGAGCAGAGATCGATCACTAATGATTAAATGCAGAGTGGTGCATACAGAGCAAAAAGAGAAAGAAAGTGCATCATGGGAACCCCCCAGCAGTCTACGTCTATAGCAGCATAACTAAGGGATGGTTCAGGGTCACCTGATCCAGCCCTAACTATAAGCTTTAGCAAAAAGGAAAGTTTTAAGCCTAATCTTAAAAGTAGAGAGGGTGTCTGTCTCCCTGATCTGAATTGGGAGCTGGTTCCACAGGAGAGGAGCCTGAAAGCTGAAGGCTCTGCCTCCCATTCTACTCTTACAAACCCTAGGAACTACAAGTAAGCCTGCAGTCTGAGAGCGAAGCGCTCTATTGGGGTGATATGGTACTACGAGGTCCCTAAGATAAGATGGGACCTGATTATTCAAAACCTTATAAGTAAGAAGAAGAATTTTAAATTCTATTCTAGAATTAACAGGAAGCCAATGAAGAGAGGCCAATATGGGTGAGATATGCTCTCTCCTTCTAGTCCCCGTTAGTACTCTAGCTGCAGCATTTTGAATTAACTGAAGGCTTTTCAGGGAACTTTTAGGACAACCTGATAATAATGAATTACAATAGTCCAGCCTAGAGGAAATAAATGCATGAATTAGTTTTTCAGCATCACTCTGAGACAAGACCTTTCTAATTTTAGAGATATTGCGTAAATGCAAAAAAGCAGTCCTACATATTTGTTTAATATGTGCTTTGAATGACATATCCTGATCAAAAATGACTCCAAGATTTCTCACAGTATTACTAGAGATCAGGGTAATGCCATCCAGAGTAAGGATCTGGTTAGACACCATGTTTCTAAGATTTGTGGGGCCAAGTACAATAACTTCAGTTTTATCTGAGGTGGTCTACCACATCTACTATGATGTGGTAGACCAGGAGGTCTGCAGTCTCCTGGGCAATTGGAAGCTTCGGGAGGGCCACGAAGTGGGCCGCCTTGGAGAACCGGTCCACTATTGTCATGATGACTATCTTACCCTGGGACGCAGGGAGACCCGTGATGAAGTCCAAACCGATGTGGGACCAGGGGCGACGAGGCACAGGCAACGGCTGAAGGAGCCCCTTCTCTGGCTGATGGGTTCCTTGCCCCTGGTGCAGGTGGTGCATGCCCGGATGTAGTCCCTGGTGTCGGCTTCGACTGACGGCCACCAGAACCACTGCCGGACCACCACCACGGTCCTTCGCACCCCCGGATGGCAGGAGAGCTTGGAACCATAACAGAAGTCCAACACGGCAGTCCGAGCATCTGGTGGCACGTACAGTCTGTTGGGTAGTCCATCTCCGGGATCCGGGTGTCGCGTCAGGGCCTCCCTAACAACTCCCTCCACGTCCCACATGAAGGTTGCGATGATAGTGGATTCCGGTATGATGGTGTCCGGTGGGTCCAACAGCCTTGCTTTAACTTCCTCTTCATGCACCCTGTGACAGGGCGTCAGACCGGATGTTTTTGGTCCCGGGGCGGTAGTTAAAGCGTCCAAAAAACAGTGACCACCCGGCTTGCCTGGGGTTCAGACGCTTAGCGGTCTGGATATATTCCAGGTTCCAGTGGTCAGTGAGAACCACAAATGGGACCACAGCTACCTCCAACAGATGTCTCCACTCCTCAAGGGCCTCTTTCACAGCCAGGAGGTCCCAATTGCCATCGTCATAGTTCCGTTCGGTGGGGGTTAACCTGCGGGAGAGGTAAGCACAAGGGTGGAGAACACTATCGGACTCCCTGCTCTGGGACAGCACGGCTCCTATCCCTGAGTCAGAGGCATCCACTTCACCAATGAACTGGCGGCTAGGATCGGGCTGCACCAGAACTGGTGCAGTTGAAAACCATTGTTTCAACTCCCTAAACACGGCTTCGCACCGATCCAACCAGGTGAAGGGGACTTTGGTGGAGGTCAGAGCTGTAAGGGGGCTAACTGCCTGACTATAGCCCTTAATGAACCTCCTGGAAAAATTGGCGAACCCTAGGAACTGTTGCAGCTTCCTACGATTTACCGGTTGGGGCCAATCTCTCACTGCAGCTACCTTAGCCAGATCAGGCGCGACGGAGTTGAAGGAGATAATAAACCCCAGGAAGGACAAAGAAGTGCCATGGAACTCACACTTCTCTGCCTTCACAAACAGCCGGTTCTCCAATAAGTAAGTAAGATTTATTTATATAGCACCTTTCAAGATAGAAATCACAAAGTGCTTCACATAAGAACAAAGAAATAAAAAGCAGCAGAAACATAAAACCATAAAACTAGGTAAAAGCCAGCCTGTACAAAAGGTTCTTTAGCTTCACTTTAAATGTTTCAACAGAGTCCACGGAGCATAGGTCCAAAGGCAGTGCATTCCACATTTTAGGTTCCTAAAATGTGGACCTAAAATAAATAAATGCCTAAAATAACCGCTGAAGGACCTGACGGACATGCTTAACACGAGTCTCAACGTCCTGGGAGAAGATGAGAATATCATCCAGGTATACAAAGACGAACCGGTGCAGGAAATCTCGCGGTACGTCATTAACCAATGCCTGGAATGTAGCGGGGGCATTAGTGAGGCTGAACGGCATGACCAGGTACTCAAAGTGCCCTAAGGGGGTGTTAAATGCCGTCTTCCACTCGTCTCCCTTCCTTATCTGAACTAGGTGGTAAGCATTCCTAAGATCCAACTTTGTGAATATTTTGGCTCCATGCAGGGGCGTGAACACTGAATCTAAGAGCGGCAATGGGTATCGGTTGCAAACCGTAATCTCATTCAGCCCTCTATAGTCAATGCATGGACGGAGACTGCCGTCCTTCTTGCCCACAAAAAAGAAACCTGCACCTAACGGGGATGAAGAATTCCGGATTAGCCCAGCAGCTAAAGAATCCGAGATGTAGATCTCCTTTGATTCGCGTTCAGGACGTGAGAAGTTGTACAGTCTGCTGGACGGATACTCAGCGCCTGGAACCAAATCAATGGCACAATCATACGGTCGGTGTGGGGGCAGGGTGAGTGCCAGATCCTTGCTGAAGACGTCAGCAAGGTCATGATACTCAGCCGGCACCTCCGTGAGATTCGGGGGGACTCTGACCTCCTCTTTAACTTCATCGCCAGGTGGCACCGAGGATCTCAAACACTCCCGATGGCAGGTTTCGCTCCATTGAGCCACAACCCCAGATGGCCAATCAATCCGGGGATTGTGTTTTATCATCCATGGATAACCCAAAATAACTCTGGAGGTAGAAGGTGTTACATAAAACACAATCTCCTCCCTGTGATTACCAGAGACAACCAAGGTTAAAGGCTGTGTATTGGTGTGTTATTTCTGGTAGTAGGGCTCCCTCTAGTGCCCGCACCTTCAATGGTGAAGGAACGGCCACCAGAGGGAGCCCCACAGCCTTAGCCCACCTACTATCCAGTAGGTTCCCTTCCGATCCTGTGTCGATCAGTGTTGGAGCGGTAAGGGTTAAATCCCCACAGAGGATTGTGACTGGGAGTCGTGCGCATTTGCGTGGGACACCCGTGTGGTTTGTATGGCTCACTGTTAGCCCAGTCTCTAAGGTTGAGCTTTGTTGCTTAACTGCCTGGGGCCCCTTATTCTGCGCATGCTCATTCGAGCCGCAGTAAACACACTCTCCATGTGCCAATCTTCTGTGTTTTTCATTTACTGTCACTTTCGCCCTGCTCGTTTCCATAGCAACGTCAGCAGGGGGAGCTGGTGTAACGCAGAAAGCCCTGGCTTTGGAGCGGACAGAGGACGGCACTAACTCGGATCTGGAGGGGAGAGGGACAGCGCACACCCAGCCACGCCCTTCATCTCGCTCCCGCTTGAATTCCTCAAGCCGATTGTCTAATCGTATAACCAGATCAATAAGCCCATCTAAATCCCACAACTGATCTTTAGCCACCAGATGCTCCTTTAGGGCCGGAGACAGCCCGTTTACAAAGGCGGCATGGAGTGAGACTGAATTCCAACCGGACCTCACTGCCGCGATACGGAAGTCGATTGCGTAATCAGCTGCACTCCGCTGTCCCTGTCTCATTGACAGCAGCATATTTGAAGCGGCCTCGCCTCTGTTGGGATGATCGAACACCAGTCGAAACTCCCTTATAAATTCAGCGTAAGTTGAGAGGACCCGTGAATCTCATTCCCAGAGTGCCGTAGCCCAGGCGCGTGCTCTGTCCCGAAGTAAATTAATTACGTAAGCCACCTGGCTGTGCTCAGATGCGTACATAACGGGCCATTGTGAAAAAACGAGCACGCACTGCATCAGAAAGTCCGCGCACATTTCAACACAGCCACCGTACAGTTCCGGGGGACTTACGTAAGCTTTGGGCAACGAGGGGGGGGCCCCCAAACGACCACTGGATTAACCCTGTTTGGCGGCAGATCCACTGGAGGGGGAGCGGCTGCAGCGCGTGTCTACCTGCGCGGTGAGAGCCTCCATCCGACGGCTGAGGTGAGCGTCCTGCTCAGTTAATAAATCCAACCGAGCAGTGAGGTTAGACAGAATGTGCTGCAGCTCACCCAGCGATCCTCCTGGTGGATCCTGCGCACCTTGCACTTCCATTGATTGATCATTAGGTGGTGAACGCCACTTAGAGTCCATGACGTGGCCAAGTTATCCTCTTGGGAAAGTGAATGCACGGACCCACGTTAGGGGGCGTAAATGAACAGTCAATAGGAATATCAATAAATAACAATTTATTATGCAAAAGTGCAAACAGAAGACGAATATGCTGAGTCCAATTAATAACAAAATGGTGCCACGTGAGCAGGCCCGAGGGTAGGAGACGCCTATCCAGAGAAGAGTCGGAACCCACGAAGTTCCACCGCCAGCCAGAGGCCTGCAGTACACCAGAGCCGCCAAGTCCTGGTCCCCCAGGTGGCCACCGCTCGAGGCTGTCAGACCGGTACTGCTGGCAGGAGCAAAAACAGGTTAAGGTGGGTGTGTGTACACCCAGCAAACAGTCAGCAACTCACAGTTATCCCCTTGGAGGAATAAATCCAGAAACTCCCAGAATGCAGAGGAAAAACTGGAGGACGTGCAGTCAAGTTGGAGGAGTGGAGACGCCAACTCCTCCAACTTCCACAAACTCGGCTACAAGCTGCAAGTATAAGTCACAACTGCAAAGACTTCAGTTACAATGAATGTGCGTACGGCACAAAACGGCTGAGTTGGTTTACCTGTGTGGTAAGCTGATAACTCAGCAGAGTTATGGTGTCTCTCCCAGGCTTTTATGGTGTGGATGATGATGATGAAAACAGCTGACAGCCTAACGGTCCGCACCTGGTGGTGCCAAAAAAGGCCAACAGGCCAGTGCGCCCTCTTCAGGGCAAAAAGGTGCAAACAAGGCAGCCGCCATCTGATGGTGGACCAGCAGTACCTCCTCTTCGGCGGCCCATACAACAGGTGCAATATTAATGGTTTCTTTTTTGGCCCAACGCAGAAACAATTTTGGTGTTTTGGTGTGATCTTGCTAAAAAAAAAAACAAAAAAAAAACAGACAAACACAGAAAACACTGCTGCCTTGATGGAGGAAGTAATAAAGAAAATATAACAAGGGTTATGAACAATAAAAATAAATGTTTAAAGTAATGCCTGAACTCATTTCTATAAAATTAACTATTATCATGCATATTTGCATGGGCCTGGAAAGTGGGATTTAATGTGGGACCTTGATTGTTGAGGAATCCTTGCCAAAATCAAATAGCTTCTTCCCGTCCATAGGCCCTATATACCTGTCAAATTTGATCACAATTGCATGAGAGGTTCTTAAGATATCTTGCTAAAATTGATACATATTCTAGTCATTTGGAGATCAAGGTGATAACAAGAGCACATGGCTCTGGCACCACTGCTAATAAATATATGTTTCATTGAGTGTGAATAATAACAACTCCTTAATTGTGCAGAGAGAATATATCATGGGTGTGATGGCAACTGGGGACGCCATAGGACCAGTTCAGAGAATGGTGATAGTGATGAGAAATTGAAGAGGCCCAATACACAGGATTTTAAATTGCAAAATTAAATTCTGGTGGGGCTAATAAAATTCACTTTACACACCTCAGAGTTCAAAGCAGGGAGAAAAAAAACAAAGGTTATGCATGAATTTGTCTCAGGTTTATATTGAGCACTGCAGTGACACATTGTGAATCAAAGTGTAAATGGTTCTTCTGTTCTATCTGACAAATGTTTTGGCAGGCAACAGCCACGCGTTCACAGCCGATTCCCGTAAGGACAAAGTCAGTGTGAGAAAAGAGAGTGTGATAAACAAAGACACCCACCTCTGTGCAGACAGCGGTACACTGGCAGATCAATCAAGCGTGACACCGTCCGCCTTTGGTTTTGGCAGCGCTTCCCTTCACAAATCAATATTTATCTCTTTATGATGCTTGGAAAACACCATTGCAATTTGCATCATAGTTCATGGTTTCTATAGCCAAGGACACCCAACTGATCCATCTCAGAGGTTATATTCACCAACACATAATCAAATTATATGTATTGTATCCAGGGATGCTGGTAAGGCATTACTTAGTAAGGCGTTACTCTTTGATTGCTTTTTTCAGCAACGAGTAATCTAACACATTAATATTTCCAAATCAGTAATCAGATTAAACTTACTTTTCCAAGTCACTGTCCGTCACTATTACTTTTGTCATTTTATACAGTATAAATCAGGGGTCCCCGATACATTTCATCACGAGATTCATCAACAGAAAACACAAAACAGCACTGTTAAAACAAGGAAGAAAACTGAAAGGGACAAACGTATTCATCAATGAACATCTCACCAAACGGAATGCCGACATCGCCAGGAAAGCACGCTTCTTAAAGAAACAGGGAAAAATCCAGCACACATGGACTTCAAACTGTAAATTATTCATCAACCTGAACAGATCACCAGAACAAGCAAAGGTTATGGCAATAAGGAACATCGAGGAGCTGGACAAATATGAACAATAGGTATGAGGACTCAAACACATCACAGCACCATGATGCAGACTGGAGCAACCCACTCATCCACATCATCTACACCCGGAGACAAGAGAGACATAATGACTAAGGATAATGATTTGTTTATTTCTGCCCAGGAGCTCTGTCTAGATACATTTAATTATAATAACTCTGCTAACCACCCCTTCGAATCTGAAAATGATCCTGATACCTTTTTCAGTGAGAATATTGTGAGACAGTGCAAATATTTTACAGAAGAACAATTCAAAAATTATAAAATCAATGATGAAGATTTTTCAATTACACATTTCAACAGCAGAAGTCTTTCTCGTAATCTGTCCACTATTAATGATTGTTTGAAAACATCCAAAAAACGTTTTTCAGTTATTGCAATTTCAGAAACATGGTTAAATGAGGATAATAAAGATCTGGTATATCTTGATGGTTATGAATTGTTCCTGGTTAATAGGCAGACGAGAAGGGGCGGAGGCGTTGCATTGTTTGTAAGGTCAGATTATAACTGTAAACTCATTAACAACATGTCATTTTTAGTGGACAACATCATGGAATGTGTTACCATAGAAATTACATCTATAAACTCCAAAAACATAGTTGTTAGTTGTATTTACAGAGCTCCTGGGACAAATATTGACACCTTTGAAGACATTATCTTAGGAATGTACAACAAAATCAACAGAAATAAGCATTTATTTGTCTGTGGAGATTTCAATATAGATTTTTTAAACCCTCACAATCATCCACAAATTACCTCATTTATAAACACATTGTACTGTTTAGGACTGTTTCCAACCATCATTCATCCTAACAGAATAACTATGGACTCAACAACTCTCACTGACAATATTTTAACTAACGTTATATCCGGTAATCTTAGTGGGGGACTACTGGTCAGTGATATCAGTGATCACTTGCCAGTTTTCTCAGTCTTTGCATTGGAGGGTTGTTGTATGTATCGAAGCAATATCAAATTCATGAGTAGAAAAGTAACACCTGAAACAATTGATAATTTAAGGGAGGATTTATCAAGTCAGAATTGGTCAGATGTTTTTGTTGATGATGTTGACAGGTCATATGATGCTTTCATTTCCACTTTTTCCAGTTTGTATAATAAACACTGTCCATTTGTTGACAAAATATATAGAAATCAATATAGCAACAAACCATGGATAACTAAGGGGCTTCAGAGGGCATGTAAAAAGAAAAACGTACTATATAAACAATTCATAAAACTACGAACTAAGGAAGCTGAAAGTAAGCATAAAACATATAAGAATAAGTTAATCAATATCATGAGACTTAGTAAAAAAATATATTATAATGAGTTACTTGTCAAAAATAGAAATAACATCAAAAACACATGGAACATATTAAATGAAATAGTAAAAAAGAATAGAGTAACTACAGATTATCCTTCATTTTTTCAGAGTAACAACTACATCACGATTGATAACGACGAGTCTATTGCTGAACACTTTAATGAATACTTCGTTAATGTGGGTAAAATCTTGCCAGTAAAATTGACTCATCAACTAATAACTTCTGGGTAAATAATTCAACGTTTAACAAATCTGTTTCAATGTTCATTGGTGGTACTCATGAAAGGGAAATACTTGATCTGGTTCATGGTTCAAAAAGTAAGAAATCGACTGATTTTAATAATTTGGATATGACTTTATTAAAAAAAGTTATTGATTGTATAGTAAAACCGTTCAATTATATTTGCAATATGTCACTAAGTACTGGTAAATTTCCTTCTCAAATGAAAATAGCCAAAGTAATTCCTCTGTTTAAAACTGGTGACAAACACACATTTTCTAATTATAGACCTATATCACTCCTGCCACAATTTTCCAAAATTTTGGAAAAAATATTTGCTAAAAGATTAAATGATTATTTACTGAAGCATAACATTATTTGTGAAGAACAATATGGATTCAGAAGGTCTCAAACTACATCACATGCTTTGATGGACTTTGTGGAAAGTATAGCAACTGCAATTGACAATAAACAATACACAATAGGTGTTTTTTTTTTTTTATTTACAGAAAGCGTTTGACACAATTAACCATGGAATACTATTAATTAAACTGCAGAAATATGGAATCAGAGGTCTGGCATATGAATGGATAGCTAGTTATTTACAAGGCAGATTTCAGTATGTTCAATTCAATAATACAAATTCTGAACTCAGGGATGTCACATGTGGGGTGCCGCAGGGCTCAGTGCTGGGTCCTTTGTTGTTTATAATCTATATAAATGATATAAGTTGGGTGTCGAGTTCACTGAGATGTGTCCTTTTTGCGGATGATACAACTGTGTTCTGTAGCGGTGAAAATCTTGAACAGCTTCTGGACATAGTGGAGAAAGAACTGGAAAAATTTAAGGTTTGGTTTGACGCTAATAAGTTGTCACTCAACCTTGGGAAAACTAAATGTATTATATTTGGAAATAAACAGGCACCCAAATGTAAAATTTTAACTATAAACAATAAGGAAATTGAGTTAGTAACAGAGAATAAATTTTTAGGTGTCAAAAACTATAGCCATTTTGTATAAAGCCAAAGACCTACTGCTGCAAGAAGGGTTACTTACTTTATATCATTCTCTGATGGTACCATATATGACATATTGTGTTGAGTCATGGGGAAACACTTACAAATCAAATACCAATCCAATATTCCTTTTGCAAAAACGAGCCATACGAATCATCTGCAATAAACAATATCGTGAACCAACTTATTCTCTATTTGTGTCTTTAAATTTATTAAAATTCATAGATTTGGTCGATTACATTACAGTTCAAACTTTATTTCGAGCGAAAAACCAAGCCTTACTGAGACATGTCCAGAGTCTGTTCCGATTGAGGGAATCCAGATATAATTTAAGAGGTTGTGCGATTTTTATGAAACCACCAGTAAGAACAAATGTAAAGGGTTTTTGTGTGTCTGTGGTTGGGGTGAGGAAATGGAACAAATGTTCAACAGAGGTTAGAATGAGTAGTACCTTAGTAAGATTTAAGAAACTACTCAAAAAGAACATCATGTCTAAGTATCATAAAGAGGCAAATATAATTTGATTTATATGGAATGTTCAATTTATAAGTGGGACTTATTGTATATTTGAATGTGTGGGTATGTATATGTGTATGTAGATATATAGATATGGGTAGGTGTATATGTATATGTATATAAGTGACTGTGTATATGTATGTATATATTTATGTTTGTAAAGTATATACGTATGTATATAGGTATATATGGCACAGCCCAAGCAGAGGGTCACCCCCAAGAGCCTGGTCTGCTTGAGGTTTCTTCCTTATAGGGAGTTTTTCCTCACCACAGTTGCCTAGTGCTTGCTCTGGGGGTTGGTAAGGTTAGTCCTTACTGGCGTAAAGTGCCTTGATTTGACTTTCTTGTGATCTGGTACTATATAAATATAATTATAAGTGAATAGTATATTGATGTGTATGTCTGTGTGTCGACATGTAGTAGTGAATTTGTATTTATGTAAATATGACTGATTAGAATTGTTGGACTTGTACTAGCAGGGGTGGGCGCTAATAAGCTTTGCTTCAGCCCACACCCTTTCGGACTCACTAGTTTTGTCTGTGTTTGTTTGTGGAATTGTTCATTTTTTTCTATTTGAATATTTTGTGTGCCGAATAAAAAACTTTGTCACTTTGTCACTTTGTAAATTTGTCACATTGATCGTGATTGACCAGGCGATCGCAGCATTAAAACTGGCCCATTGGCAGGTGGAGATTGGCGGTTCAGTTGAACTGCCCACTTCGCCCTTTGCGTTTGATGCTGTGAGCTGTTCATCTGCTTTTTTGTGCAGCAGCTCTGAGTTGAAAAGACAGTTGTTGTGTCTCAAAGTGCATTGACGACAGCCCAACTACACTGAGATTTACATTTTATGCTTTTCTTTAAACTCTGTGCTGCTCTGAAAGTGTCCTTGCTAAAAACAGCTGAAGACCCATGATGTGTTAACAACAAATACTGGTGCTCTTTTTCTACCTAAATGCACCTAATGTATCTTTCAGAGGATGACATGATGTAAAAAATGCAGAAAAAAACTTTCTTATCTTTCAGTCTGGTCATGCCTTCTGCATACATTCTTCCTGCTCAGACGTCAAACCAGGGGCAAATCCAGATGGAAAGGGAGCATGGGGGGAGGGACACGGCTCCCCACAAACCCTTAGATTAAAGGTTGAAAATATTTTTTTCATACTACTACTACTAATAATAATAATAATGATGATAATTTCAACAATTAAAATATTTAGAAAGAATTTAGATGCTAGAAAAATGGTAGAAATTTTTTTTTAAATATTTAAAATCTAGTGTTAACTGGAGTAAAATATGTCCTTTCATGTCACAACAATGTTATGTTTAAATTACTGGACACATTTTATTTGTATAAAACATTTTGGAATCATCTCCATTCACACATCTCCATTCACACATCTGGTTGTACTTTCCCGTTCTGTTGTATTATTTTGTCTGTGTCATGGGCAGTATGTTTCTCCTTGCAGTTGCTAACTTACCTTATTAACTGACTGTCACATGAAGGTGGGCACAACACCCAGCAGACATGTCTATGGGAAATTAATTACTATTAGCCAAAACAATATGGATTTTTCAGGGTGCTGATGCGATACCAATATAAGAGAGTTAAAAACAAAATTGAATTCTGATATAGCTTGATGAAATAGACTATGATTCCAAACATTCCATTATCAAGCCCTTACATCTAAGTAAGCATCAATGAGGCTTGATACTTTACAGTTTAAGTATGAACTTTATTATAAATAAATAAATATAACCAACAACCAACCAACGTACATCATGCTGCCATCATGCTGCCTTTACTTAGAGTGACAGTCACTGTGTCTCATCGTTCAGCACTGGTGTTGTCTGTTTAGCCTCACTTATCTATGTAAAACATCCACTGTGGTTTAACATGAATGGCAGCTGGTCACTTTGCCTTGTAGCTGATGTGACCAAGGGGCAATTGGGACCCAGCCATGCTTGACAGCATTGTAAATGATGCCCTCAGAGTGGCCTCTGCTGGGTAAAATATGTAATGAGACCATTTCCAACAACAAAAGTGTTTTCTGCATTGTTTATTTGTAAAATAAAACATTTTCATATTGGCAAAAATAATACTCATATCGATATGTTGTGCAAGGCTGGTGTACTGACCAACTAATACAGTAGTGTTCAGAATAATAGTAGTGCTATGTGACTAAAAAGATTAATCCAGGTTTTGAGTATATTTCTCATTACATGGGAAACAAGGTACCAGTAGATTGAATAGAGTCTCACAAATCCAACAAGACCAAGCATTCATGATATGCACACTCTTAAGGCTATGAAATTGGCCTATTAGTAAAAAAAAAAGTAGAAAAGGGGGTGTTCACAATAATAGTAGTGTGGAATTCAGTCAGTGAGCTTGTCAATTTTGTGGAACAAACAGGTGTGAATCAGGTGTCCCCTATTTAAGGATGAAGCCAGCACCTGTTGAATGTGCTTTTCTCTTTGAAAGCCTGAGGAAAATGGGACGTTCAAGACATTGTTCAGAAGAACAGCATAGTTTGATTAAAAAGTTGATTGGAGAGGGGAAAACTTATACGCAGGTGCAAAAAATTATAGGCTGTTCATCTACAATGATCTCCAATGCTTTAAAATGGACAAAAAAAAACAGATGCGTGGAAGAAAACAGAAAACAACCATCAAAATGGATAGAAGAATAACCAGAATGGCAAAGGCTCACCCATTGATCAGCTCCAGGATGATCAACGACAGTCTGGAGTTATCTGTAAGTGCTGTGACAGTTAGAAGACGCCTGTGTGAAGCTAATTTATGTGCAAGAATCCCCCGCAATATCCCTCTGTTAAATAAAAGACATGTGCAGAAGAGGTTACAATTTGCCAAAGAACACATCAACTGGCCTAAAGAGAAATGGAGGAATATTTTGTGGACTGATGAGAGTAAAATTGTTCTTTTTGGGTCCAAGGGCTGCAGACAGTTTGTGAGACGACCCCCAAACTCTGAATTCAAGCCACAGTTCACAGTGAAGACAGTGAAGCATGGTGGTGCAAGCATCATGATATGGGCATGTTTCTCCTACTATGGTGTTGGGCCTATATATCGCATACCAGGTATCATGGATCAGTTTGGATATGTCAAAATACTTGAAGATGTCATGTTGCCTTATACTGAAGAGGTCATGCCCTTGAAATGGGTGTTTCAACAAGACAATGACCCCAAGCACACTAGTAAACAAGCAAAATCTTGGTTCCAAACCAACAAAATTAATGTTTTGGAGTGGCCTGCCCAATCCCCGGACCTAAATCCAATTGAGAACTTGTGGGGTGACATCAAAAAAGCTGTTTCTGAAGCAAAACTAAGAAATGTGAATGAACTGTGGAATGCTGTTAAAGAATCTTGGAGTGGAATAACAGCTGAAAGGTGCCACAAGTTGGTTGACTCCATGCCTCGCAGATGTGGAGAAATCATGAAAAACTGTGGTTATACAACTAAATACTAGTTTAGTGATTCACAGGATTGCTAAAAAAGCAGTTTGAACATAATAGTTTTGAGTTTGTAGGATCAACAGCAGATGCTACTATTACTGTGAACACCCCCTTTTCTACTTTTTTTACTAATAGCCCAATTTCATAGCCTTAAGAGTGTGCATATCATGAATGCTTGGTCTTGTTGTATTTGTGAGAATCTACTGAATCTACTGGTACCTTGTTTCCCATGTAACAATAAGGAATATACTCAAAACCTGGATTAATCTTTTCAGTCACATAGCACTACTATTATTCTGAACACTACTGTATATCAGCGAGGCTCTTTTAGTTCCACTACACTTCTTTTTTTTTTTATTGATCTTGTGCATCAAAGTTCACCACCGTGGAATCACCTCATCTTCATAATACACTGTTTTAATGTCTTGAGTTACAAGATGATAACATTTATTACTTTGGAGTTACTGCTTTCATGAGCTGGCTGACATGGACTAATCATATCACTCAATCACTTTGCCACTACTTGGAATAAATTTGCTGTAGCAGCAATTAATTCATATGATTTTGTTTTATTTGTTTCTGACAAATTGTTGCTCAGAGTTTATGTCCAATGAAGGATTTGTTAGTTTCTGTACTGAGAGTTAATCAGCGCTGATGACAGTGTGGTAAACTGAGCACTGTCATGAGAACATGGAGTTAATCTGCTCAAAAGAGACAGCAGTGACATCAAAGTTGTCAGCCATAAAAAGTGCTTGGGTGAATTTCAACTGGACTGGATGAGTTGTGACAGTTCATATAGCAAGTCGTTGGCCTGATGAAATGGATTCATTGTGACAGCTGAAGATAATGAATTTTACTCAATCAGGTGGTGATGATTGGGCATGTGTTGGAGACACTCTGGGAGAGCGGTACCGTCCAGCTATGGACTGCAGCAGAGAGACCAACCACAGGGCAGTGCATCATTTCTGCTCCTCTCTCCATTGGATACAGATATTTTTGAGCATTGATTGAAGTATTGCGACCTGTTACCTCTGTAGCTGTGATTAAGGTGAAAATCAATTTAGCACTACAAGCATTAATGCAGACTTCATCCCTCACAAATGCCAAGAGCATCCAATTCCAGAACAAACTGCATTTAACAACATTCATGCTCTCCAGCTTTGGTGGTTGACTTTGAGTGGCTATTTTTCTGTTTTTAGTAGATGTTGCCATATTTTTTAGTGCTCCTGACGGCACCTAATTTCTGGGTAGAGAGGTGAAGCAAAGGGCAAGGGCAGTGTAATCTGGACTGCAGGAATGAGTATTGCAGTGAATGGTGTAAAATTATGGAACAACCTCAACAAAGAAATCAAAGAATCAAGGTCGCTTAAATTGTTTTAAAAAACGTATTAAACTAGATGTATTAAGTAAGTATGAAACTATGAAATAAGTCAGTGGGTTGTGACAAAGTCTAAAATGTAATCTGTTAATAATGTCTAAAATGTTTTAAGTCTAAAATGTAACCTGTTAAAAATGTAATCTTTTAAATAATGGCTAAAATTATGAAATAAGTCAGTGGTATGTGACAAAGTCAAAAAATGTAATCTGTTAAATAATGTTGAATAATGATGCTAAAAAGTGAAAGATTGTATTGTAAAAAGGGGCAGAAAATATAAGACTTGTTCTTCCCTCTGCTCCTTTTCATTCAATGTCTTGTAATATATTCATTTCTGCTTTTTTGTTTTTCTTTTAAATGAATGAAATAAATATTGAAAAAAAAAAAAATGAAGCCCAGACACATGGAGGTTCCAAAACAAGCTAACAGGTTCATCTCATTTCAAGTGCTTATTAACACAAACCTTTTACTGATGGAGTGGTGGGTTGCATGCGGTGACTAAAAATTCTGCCCGGCATATTCCCTCAGTAACAACGGAGTGACAGTAGCATCAAATAATGCCAATTGCTAATAATAGTAAAATTTCACTCTGTAGAGCTACTGGATCACAGACCTCTTAGATGGTCTAGTAGTACCCTGATGTTCAACTAAGTCAAGATTTTGTTTGCTCTATTGTTACCAAAATTAGATGTGTACACATTAGAAAAAGTCACTTACTGGATAATCAATAGTATTTTGAAAGTTTTTTTTTCGATGAACCAATGACAAAAGTCAGAGTAAAGAGTAAAAATTATACCTAATGCTATATTGTATACGTAAAGTTAACTTTGGCCAAAAACAAACAAATCAAGGCAAATTAATCACTTCACTCTTTTGCAGTGTGTGTGTGTGTGTGTGTGTGTGTGTGTGTGTGTGTGTGTGTGTGTGTGTGTGTGTGTGTGTGTGTGTGTGTGTGTGTGTGTGTGTGTGTGTGTGTGTGTGTGAGCTCCCTGAGTAAACTCAAATCAGTCTTATTTTATGATGGAAAAAAAGACGAGTTACAGATCATGAAATAACAAAGTGTGTTGACGTAATTACCCCATGAGTTATTCAGCCACTTACTGCAATAACCAGCCCATGTGCTCACAGTCATTTCTACCAGAAAGACCCAGAAGGCAAGTTATAGTTTGATCATTTTAATATAAGGCAGGGGCAGAGCCTACCCCCAGGCAGCAGCCAGGGACCAACTGGTGTTGGTGGGGTGGAGGAGGAGATGACGTCTTGTCAGTGATCTGCAAAAGAATGAGGTGAGTATGAACACTGATGGTTTAAGGACTGTGAGCAGTTGAGAGCTGATGACTAATGAGGAACACCTGCTTCATTTAGAGATTAAAGCTGTTGTCAATTAACTGATTGTGAAGAGTTAAAAATCTTCAGGTCTTCGGGTAGAATTTACACTGCACCGTTTTTCTACTTTTGCTGTAATTATGCCTGTATGTTAGAATTTGATGGTAATTATTTTCAGTCTGTTTTTGCAATTGTTCTTGAAGAACAACATTTTCATTCACTTTTATCGACAGAAAAACATTGAGGTGTTACATTTCATTATATAGTTCTTTCTTCCTCATTTTTTTTCTGTATGTAGCTTTTTCGCAACCTGAATTTCAATTTGCAGATCACAAATCATGTTCTTTAGAGGATGAAGATCTTGATAAAGCTTGTTAATTTGTTTTTTCATAGCAGTTTGCTTCTCCATGCTCCATTTTCCATGCAGTGCGTGCATTTTTAACTCATTTTCCGTTCGAAGATTCGCAGTTTCTCATTATGTCCCATCTAATATTTGATGGAGGTCTTCTTCACCCAAAGGGCTGCGTTTCCCTGCCAAAGGGCTTCATTGCATTTTTTTGTAGAGCTTCATTTTCTTGCATGAGGGCTTTTTTTTCTCCTTATGGGATATTTCATTACAAACTTGAAGGGTTGTGTTCTTGGTCTTTACAAGATACTCAATTTTTCATTCGTTTTTTTTTTCAGCACTTGTTGGAGGACCTTATTTTCTTTACAGAGTGTAGTGTAATTATCATTCTGTTGCTGATAATTTCTAACTTTTCAGACAAAAAGGTCTAAAATCTCTGTGATGATTGATATTTCGACTGTCCTGCCTTCTCTGGCACAATTTTTACTTCAATTACAATCAGATATTGTGACATAAAGAGATTCTGGCGAGCCATCCGACGCCTCAGGAGGTGGAAGCAGCTCTCCACCAGCACTGTTTACGGTGCGGGTGGGGAGCTGTTGACCCTGACTGGGGATGTTGTCGGGCGGTGGAAGGAGTACTTCGAGGATCTCCTCAATCCCATCGTCACATCTTCCGAAGAGGAAGCAGAGACTGGGGACTCAGACGCGGACTCATCCATTACCCAGGCCGAAGTCACCAAGGTGGTTAGAAAGCTCCTCGGTGGCAAGGCTCCTGGGGTGGATAAAATCCGTCCTGAGTACCTTAAGTCTCTGGATGTTGTGGGGCTGTCTTGGCTGACACGCCTCTGCAACATTGTGTGGCGATCGGGGACAGTGCCTCTGGATTGGCAGACCGGGGTGGTGGTCCCTCTGTTTAAGAAGGGGGACCGGAGGGTGTGTTCCAACTATAGGGGGATCACACTCCTCAGCCTCCCCGGTAAGGTCTATTCCAGAGTACTGGAGAGGAGAATTCGACCGATGGTCGAACCTCGGATTCAGGAGGAGCAGTGTGGTTTTCGTCCTGGTCGCGGCACACTGGACCAGCTCTACCCGCTTCATCGGGTGCTCGAGGGTTCATGGGAGTTCGCCCAACCAGTCCACATGTGTTTTGTGGATCTGGAGAAGGCGTTCGACCATGTCCCTCGGGGCACCCTGTGGGGACTGCTCCGGGAGTACGGGGTCCGGGGTCCTTTGCTAAGGGCTATCCGGTCCCTGTACGACCGCAGCGAGAGCTTGGTTCGCATTGCCGGTAGTAAGTCAAACCTGTTTCCAGTGCACGTTGGCCTCCGCCAGGGCTGCCCTTTGTCACTGGTTCTGTTCATTATTTTTATGGACAGAATTTCTAGGTGCAGCCAGGGTGTAGAGGGGGTGGTTTGGGAACCACAGAATCTCGTCTCTGCTGTTTGCGGACGATGTGGTTCTGTTGGCTTCGTCAAATCAGGACCTTCAGCATGCACTGGGGCGGTTTGCAGCCGAGTGTGAAGCGTCCGGGATGAAAATCAGCACTTCCAAATCCGAGGCCATGGTTCTCGACCGGAAAAAGGTGCTTTTCCCTCTTCAGGTCGGTGGAGTGTCCTTGCCTCAAGTGGAGGAGTTTAAGTATCTTGGGGTCTTGTTCACGAGTGAGGGACAGATGGAGCGTGAGATCGATAGACGGATCGGTGCATCATCTGCAGTGATGCGGTCGCTGTATCGGACCGTCTTGGTGAAGAGAGAGCTGAGTAGGGGGGCAAAGTTCTCGATTTACCGATCGATCTACGTTCCGATCCTCACCTATGGTCATGAGATTTGGCTCATGACCGAAAGAACGAGATCGCGAGAGATAGGGTGAGGAGCTCGGTCTCTCGGGAGAAGCTCGGAGTCGAGCCGCTGCTCCTCCACGTCGAAAGGAGTCAGTTGAGATGGCTCGGGCATGTTTTCTGGATGCCCCCTGGACGCCTCGCTGGAGAGGTGTTCCGGGCACGTCCCACTGGGAGGAGGCCCCGGGGAAGACCCAGGACACGCTGGAGGGACTACATCTCTCGGCTGGTTTGGGAATGCCTTGGGGTTCCCCCGGAGGAGCTGGGGGAGGTGTGTGTGGATCGGGAGGTCTGGGCGGCTTTGCTTGAGCTGCTGCCCCTGCGACCCGACTCCGGATAAAGCGGAAGAAAATGGATGGATGGATGGATTATACATATATGTATGTGTGTGTGTGTAATGGCTAAAATACCCTCGGTTGTATGACCATTGTGTTCTTTATAATTTGCAGTTGTTTAATTGATAAAAAAAAAAAAAAAAAAATATCATGACCATGTGGCCGAAGCATGTAATTTTTCTCTCTAATGCACAGTTTTTAGTTCAGTCTTTCCTTTTTGATGTTTTAACCCTTTATCTTTTACACCAGATAATCAATGTAATCTCCTCATCTGAAGTTTCCTAAGAAACAAATCATCTGTCTCCAGCTTTCCAAAAAAAACACCAAGCAAATTCAAGTCTCCTTGCCATTTGGTGGGGAGTTACGTAGTTCATTCTGAGACTGAATTTTGCATGGAAAGAGATGCAAGTCACCCCTTAGGATGCGTTGCACAGAACTCAGTGATTATTTTTCTCTGAATTAGGGTCAACTGCGACATTTTTCCTGGACTTTAATGTCTTGCAGAACAAACGTTAGGGTTCCTGAAATGAGAAAAACACCATTATTTCCCAGCAAAACCATTTCCTGGTGTTCATATTTCAGAGTACTTTTAGGTACATTATTTTGAGACGCTCTATATATCAATGGCCTAAAATACATCCAACCTAGTCTCATGGCAAGTCGTGATTCAGCAGCACGAAATATACATTAATCTATTGGTTTGTGATATTGTGACAAAGGCGCCTCATTTTCGTCACGGCAGCACGAATTCAATCTTATTCATTCCGTGATGGCTGCACAAAATTAAAAGTGAAGAGGGGGTGGGGGTGGTTATGGTTAGGGTGGGGGGAAGGAGTAGGATTAAGTTATGGTTAAGGTTAGGTTCGGGGGTAGGAGTAGGGTTAGTAATACTGAGTGTAAAAAAACTGTCACGAAAATTTGACTCATTTCGTGACAGGAGCACAAAAAAAAAAAAAAGTGAGACTGGGCTGTATATATCTGCGGTGAAATTTTCATCAAAATCCATGCAGTAGTTTAGACATAATCTTGCTAACAGACAAACGGACAGACAAATAAATAAATAAACGCAGATGATTTTATGACGTAAAAATGCAGACACTGCTTCTTTTTTCTTTTTTTTTTTTTTTGAACAGCCTAATATTCTTTTTTTTTCCACTTTCTGTAAGGTAATAACAGATTAGATTTTTTTTCATGTTTTGATTTGGAATAGAATGTGCAGTGTTCCCAATGCATTTTTATGTATGGAAATAAAAGCTTTTTAAAGGATTTTGAGCTTTACTCACTTCTTAAACACACTGCTATTACTTTGAATACAACTGTATGAACTCGTATGTTGGTTACATGACCTTTTACCGTGTGTGAGTCAAACATAAAGTCATAACTGTTTAACTCGAACAGTTTGCAGCCTCTGTAGATTGAACACTGAAAGGTTTGCGTGTTAATCAAAGACAAAGTGGTTCACTTTTGGACAAAATTAATCAATGTTATGGTGTCACTAAGGATTCATTTGCCTGAATCTGTGTCAAATATACAAGTTGTGAGTTTTGCCTGAGTGTTTATTCAAGTTCAAAAAATGAATCCCAAACACTGTTTTAATAAAGAGGAATAAATCTATAATAAATAGACTTTGACTTTCTATCCTGCTGTGTTGAAAGAAAAGTTTTAACTGCATTTGAAGGTAACAACTCAAGGATATTAAGTTGTTAGAAAGCTGTGTGCAGTAAATGATTGTTTCATTGGGCACACTGAATCATGATATTCTATTTTGAAGGCCTGTTTGGCTGCTGAAGCTTTGTGCAATAAAAGCCGACTGTGGGCTAAATGAAAAGAGCCAACAAGATTAGTGATCACAATCAGACTCAGGCAACGTTACTGAAATTTCCGAGAGCTGTTAGGTGCATAACGCCAATCCTTTCCTTCCTCCAGAGGACACTTTAATTTACACTTTGTACTTGAAATCACTTAGTATTGACACAAAGCAGTCGTTTAATGTGGTTTATCAGCACTATCTGGAAAACAGTTGGAGAAACACAAAATAGAAGTGACCATCTCAAACCTTAATGCAGACATCTTCAGAATACTGACAACATATCACATGAAATTAGACAAATTTAGAAACCTCTCCTTAAACTCCTGCACATTTTCACTTTCCACTGGGAGCAACAATAACTGTAGTAGCTGGTGCAAAGACAATACTGTGAGTCAGTGCCAGCAGTATTCAGAACGAAGCAACACAAGATAAGCAAGAAATAATTCACCAAAAACAGCAGCAAAATGATGATAAAGATTAAATAATATACTGCCTATTACATTTTTGTATGGCTCCATGGAATGCAAGCTGTTTTAAACATTGCATGATTGACTGTTTTAATAGTGAACATTATGAAATGTAGTTAAAATGCCGGACCTGCACAAAGAAGTGAATCCATAAAATTGGAAAAAAAAAATAAGATAACCATAATCTTCTTTGTCTTTCAGCTGCTCCCTTTAGGGGTCGCAACAGCAGATCACTCGTTTCCATCTCACCCTGTCCTCTGTATCTTCCTCTGTCACACCAACCACCTGTATGTCCTCCTTCAGCACACAGTCTAAAAAAATGAAACACTTTCTTAATGAGTAAAAGTGATGTAACAATATGCATAGATTTTTTTTTAAGTTATTTCAATTTAATAAAGTTATTTCAATTTAACTATAGAAGTCTTGTGGAATTAAGTCAATTGCAAGTTGAAATAACTAAGTTGAAATAACTTTAAAAAATCTATGCAATCTATGCAAATTGTTACATTATTTTTTCTTGTTGAGACAGCGGCTCATTTTTTAGAGTGCATCTATAAACCTCTTCTTTAGCCTCCTTCTTCTCCTCCTGCCTGGTGGCTCCATCCTCAGCATCCTTCTTCCTATATACCCTGGGTCCCTCCTCTGCACATGTCCAAATTAACTCAATCTCACCTCTCCAAACTGTCCCATTTGAGCTGTCCCTCTGATATGTTCATTTCTAATCCTATCCATTCTCCACAGAGAATTGCAGCATTTCCAGGTCTGCCTCCTGTCTTTTTGTTAGTCCCGCCATCTCTAAACTGTAAAACATAGCTGGTCTCACAACTGTCTTGTAAACTTCCACTTCACTCTTGCATATATTCTTCAGTCTCAAATCACTCCTGCCAGCATTCTCCACCCACTCCACCCTGCCTGCACTCTCTTCTTCACCTCTTTACCACACTCTCCATTACTTTAAACAGTTGACCCCAAGTATCTAAACTTATCTTCTTTCACCACTTCTACTCCTTGTAACCGCACTATTCCATGAGGCTCCCTCTCATTCACACACATGTACTCAGTCTTGCTCCTACTGACTTTCATTCCCCTGTTCCCCAGAGCATATCTTCACTTTTCCAGGCTAGACTCAACCTGCTCTCTACACTCACTATAGATCACAATACCATCTGCAAACATCATAGTCCATGGAGGCTCCTGTCTGATTTCATCCGTCAACCTGTCCATCACCACTGTGAACAAGAAAGGACTCAGAGCTGATCCTGATCTGGGTAGAAACTTAACTGCCATTTCTCCTAGACGTTTCCATGCCTCCACTGGAATGTCATCTGGACCAACGGCCTTTCCGCTCTTCATCTTCTTCATAGCTGCCCTTACTTCATCCTTACTAATCTCTTGCACTTCCTGATTTACTCTCTCCACATCAGCCAGCGTTTTCTCTCTCTTATTTTCTTCATTCATTAGCTCCTCAAAATATCCCCTCCACCTTCTCAACACACTCTCCTCACTTGTCAGCACATTACCATGTGCATCTTTCACCATCCTAACCTGCTGGACATACTTCCCAACTCTATCCCTTTGTTTGGCAAATCAGTACAAGTCCTTTTCTCCTTCCTTACTATTCAACTTCTTCTACAGCTCACTATATGCCTTTTCCTTAGCTTTTGCCACTTCTATTTTTGCCTTACACTGCATCTCCTTGGACTACTGTCTACTTTCTTCATCTGTCTGACTGTCCTAAATCTTTATCACCAACTTCTTTCTCCTTATTGTTAGGATGTGAGGACTGGTTGTGTTGGGGTTGTTTTTTGTATTGTTCACCTGCTTCTCTTGCTGGGGTTTTTCCCATTTGGGTCTGTCTGTCTCTTTCTCTCTTGTCTGTCTCTACTGGCTCTTGGTGATGGGTGTTTCCCTCTCTCTGGCCACACTCCCTTTCTGGTGCATTCCACGCTGTCAGATCCCGCTTTATATATATAAACCAGCTCTCCGTCTCTGGGGTCCGACCTTCGTGTCTCCACGGGTATCACCCGGCAGGGCTGCACAAAGGCTGTTTAAGCTGGTGGCGAGGAGATTCGTCTAGCCGCTCACTGCCTCCATCCGGACGTCCACCCCGCTGACGCTGATCTCGCACCCCGGTCGAATAGCCTTCTTCTGGAACCAGGATACGAGCCGGCCACGCCCGTTAACGGCAGCTCTCCTCTTATGGATCAGGGCTCTTGGAATGTTGCTAGATTTTAAATTTAGTGACTCGTACAGCGAGTCCCCAGGATGCGTTAATTTCATTAAAAACCAGACTAACCTTTTAGAGCACTTTTTGATGTTATACACCCAATAAACTTTAACTTTTACACCTTAAGAAGAATCAATAAATCCAATGTCCGAGCCTTAACACTTTAACTGCATGCTTGGAAATTGATTGCAGGTTTTGCAAGTGCTGACAACATAATCAAAAATCGGTTATATGATGATAATTTCACAACAGTAATTCAAATATAATCAGAATAATAATAATTGGCAGAGATTTTTGTTTTTGATTCAATAATGCTGTCTGATCTTACTCTGACTGGACTGGATTAACTTCTTAACAATTTTTCTAGGAGTGAGGGAAGGAGGTTTTTTTGATGTTAAAATCCCCAGTTCGATGTTCTTGATTTCCTCTTCATCAGCTATTAGTTGTTAGCTGACCACGATCCTTGTGTGATGTTGTAATCCTTCAGGAAATAAATCCACATAAGAGCTCCTTCAGGAAATAAATCCACATAAGAGCTCCTTCAGGAAATAAATCCACATAAGAGTTTATTCCTTCTTCAATCAACCAAAAGTTGATCTAATCCATTCTGGTATGATGTGATGTTCCTTGAGAGAGAAAATGTTGAAACTTCCCCACTCAGACTTAAGGCCAGTGATTATTCTCCAATGCTCTGCTACTCCGTGACTGGACGGCCTGAGTGGGAGTTGAAAACTCTCTCAAATAATCTCTTATGTCTCCAATCCTCTCGCTCCTCGATTCCAATTGCAGCTCACAAGATGGTCAAGTCTTGTGATCTCCTCGTAGCAGCGGAGAAGTGACAACAGCACCTCTCCCTGGAAGAATAACCCCGTTTCCTGTTGTTGTACAGTTTTTATACGAAACTCTTGTTGTTGTTGAGTTGATCTTGGTAACCATGGGGATGATGGTGACTCAAAACCTCCCCCCTTACTCCTTCCTTTTACTGGAAGCCATCTGGAAAACTCATGTCCTGGCTGCCGGTAACTGCTCTTCTGGCCTTGCTTGCGACATCACTTTTTCTCTGCCTCTGCACTAAAAACAACTTCTTTCAGTTCCTCTTTCTTCTGACTGCCATGAAAAACAACTTTAGTTCCTCTTTTTCTGTAACTGCACCCTTTATGAAAAACAACTCATATAATCATTCATTTTACTTATTTGTAACATATTTTTTCTAATCAATTCTTACTTTTATTACATCAATAGCTCATTTAATCATACTTGTTATGTTGGAATCATTCTTAGGTATTACTTTTAACACACTAATACTTCATTTGATCATACTTTGTCATTTTAAAATCATCTTAGACATATTCCATCGTCTTCACCACTGAGTTCATTCCATGGGCCTCCCCATCTGCAATGGAAAAGTCCGGTATGACCTCACTTACTCCAGGAAAGTACCAAACACTGTTCAGTTTAATCCAACGTGTGTATTAATCCAATGGCACGTATTATATTCCAAGATGAAAACAAGCTGAAAGCAAGCTTAAAGTCATCTTTCTTGACAACGCACACCTGCTTTCAATCAGCACCCCATCTCCTGGGTGTATTTAAGTTTCTAGGTCTGCCTTATTCCTTTGCCAGATTGATGTGCCTTGTGCTTTCTCTCGAGCTCTGTTTTTGTTTATTCCTGACCTGCTTGCCTCTCGTGTGTTATGATCACCTGGCTGTATTATCGACCACACCCAAGCCTGATGTTTCATGTATTTCTGCTTTTGTTGGACTGCCTTTTTGTGTACCAGACCCTGTTTACTACCTCAGTAAACTGTTTTTACTCACAGAGCTCTGTTATCAAGTCCTGCATTTGTGTCCAGCCTTTCTGTGGAACCAGACCTGATACTTGTGCTTTCCTGGGCATCTTTGTTCCACCACCAAATCTCCTTAGCATCATTCCACTATCCAAATGTCACACCTAGTGCCTTCTTAGCTATCTCCCTCACCACTAGGGATGAGCGAGAACACCACTCTCTGTATCTGTTCAACCATCTAAATTATCTGTATCCGTATCTGTACTCATAGTGGGTGGGGCCTAAACCAGACGTGAATGTGGTTTAACCAGAAATGGCTGGGGCTTAAATCAGTACATTATTTTAAGTCTGAAATTGATATGGATTGATCAGAAGTTGCTATATTTATTGTTTATTTGAAAACTATTTGCAGAAAAGCCTCAAAATTGAGATTCAAATCAATGTTTTTGAGAACTATTTACAGAACAAGTTTTTTATGGACTCAGAACATGTATGAATGAATATTTACAGAACAGCCTCAGAATTGAGATTCAATGTTTTTGATCACAATAGTAGAGAAACTATTTTACAGAACAAGTTTTTTTTTAGAAACTCAGAACATGAATATTCTTAAGTGTATGAATGAATAACAGCCTCAGAATTGACAATCAATGTAGTAGGAAATTATAAACTACTAAGTATGCATGAACAAAAGTTGTCACACTCAACACAACTTTCTTTTTTTAATTTTATGATCAAACTGTGATTTATTTATTTATTTTTACTAACTAACATTCTTGGCATTTTTTCCACACAAAGTTAAACAGTATTGATTAAGGTGTGTGTGTGTCTGTGTCTGTGTGCATGTTTGTGTGACTGAGTGACTGTGTGAGAGGGGGAGAGAGAGAGGTTGTTCAACTGACCAATTTATGTTTATGAACTGCAGTGAGAAAGTGTCAGATACTGCATGCAGCCATATTGAATAAAAATATTAACCCCTTAATGCCCGAATTTATATAGCTGTATATAAAAAAATGTTTTGTGTGTGTTTTTGCCTTTAAGTAGATGGTAAATAATGTTGAGATTATTAATTTCACTTTTGCACAAAAACTAGATAGTAATATTGGGTATTCTGGTAATGACTTTATGTTATAATGTTATAATAATAATGATGATATGTTGCAAATTTGCGACAACAGGCATACAGGTCAATTTGGTAAGTTGCATATTTGAGTCAGAGATTGTAGCATATATGCGACGATGGACATTAAGGGGTTAATATAGGCTACTTTGTGTGTTCAGCTATATGTGTGTAAGTGGTCTGTAAGATTTGGTCTGTTTATTTTTTTAATGATCTGTGTGAACTTGGTGATTCATGCAAACATCCAGTGATGGCAAACAGAGAAATAATATGTCAGCCTTGTTCATTGTATTCTTCTCAAAAGCACCGCGTTCAGTAGGAGCAAAGTTTTCTAAATGACTTTATATCACCCAGCCAAATGAAGAGCCAGCAAACGGTTAAAAAATAAATAAATGAATAAATAATCAGATCACAGTGGAGGCAGTGACCGACGCGACGAGCCGTTTTCAGCTCTATCTCGTCAAAAGCACCGCATACGATATGAAACAAGTTCACCAAGTAACTTTAAATATCATACAAACCGAAAAAGAGGTGAGTTAAAGAAAACTTAAGGAGTACTCAGAGAGCAACGTGAGGTAGAATCAAGCCAAGCACAGAGAGAGAGAGATCCTGTCTGTGTGTGTGGGAGAGAAAGCCACAGGTCTGGCTGCAAAGAGATGTCTGTGTAGGGAGCGGCAGGCGCTGTGTATGATGACTGGCCAGTCACAGACTGGGAAGACAGTCATTTAGCCAATGAGAATTTTCCTTCAGCATGAGCACAGATATTGATGAGTTTTACTTGTATCATACTCATACTCATCAAAAATGCTTTATCCGTTCCGCATACTCATCTGAAACGAGTATCTGGCTCAAATTTACTCACCACTGCAATACTTTTCCAGCTGTCCAAAATTGCTTCCCCTCCATTTGGTGCCTCTCTCACCTGCTCACTGAATTTCACACAACAGACTTCCTCATTCAGCTTCTCCACCTGATCCTTTGTTGACCTCTCACTCTCTTCATCTTTACCTCTAAAGTCATCCAACAAACCACCATCCTATGCTGTCTGACTACACTCTCCCCTACCACAACCTTACAGTCTCAAATTTATTTTAGATTGTATCTTCTACAAAGAATATAGTCCACCTGTGTGCACCTTTCTCCACTCTTGCATGTCACTCTGCGCTGCTCTCTTTTTTAAAGTAGGTATTCACCACAGCCATTTCCATCCTTTTTTACAAAATCTGCTATCATCTGTCCTTCAACATTCCTGTCCTTGATACCATATCTATCCATTACTTCCTCATCACCTGTGTTCCCTTCGCCAACATGCCCATTAAAGTCCGCTCCTATCACCACTCTTTCATGTTTGGGCACACTCCACCACCTCATCTAAAGCCTGGTTCACACGACAGCATTTTAAAATTATCTTTAGGTTTCCAAAACCTGAGAGACCACACACGTGAAGATAAAAAAATCATAGATCTAACAGGTTTGATCGTACAGTGTGTGGTGTCCAGCCACACGGTAATAACAACAACACCACACACGAACAGATGTTACACACGAACATTTACAGTTCAGACAGGAAATCTCGCAAAAATCTCTCGAGATTAAACGTGACTTCAGAGTAAACAAACGGAGGTACTTTGTGGACTATTTAAAACAGAGGGAATAAACGATACAAAAAGAAAAAGAAAAGGCGTTCTTTAAAAGGAGTGGAGACAGCACGACCACTGGACTTTCTGGTAAGTCAGAACAGCTGTTTTGATTTTATTTTCCACTCCATATGTCCGTCACTCACTTTCTGATTGGCTGCACGTCACATTCAGCAGGCTGCGTGCTCGTTTGTGGTCGGAGGACACAACACATGCTGCGATATCGGGCCAAAAAAACCAACATGTTGAATATCCCAGATTTGCGATCGGAGCACTCCTGACGCCCTTCCGAGCAGATCAGAGTGCTCTGAACACACCACACATGGCAGGAATATCTGATAAGATTATCTTTGACGTCATCACGATTGTCGGGGCGTCCTTAAGATTGTCGGAAGGGGAAGATCTGGTCCGATATCGGCCTAATTATCCTGCCGTGTGAACCCGGCTTAACTCATTCCAGAAGTTTTCTTTCTCCATCTCGCAACCTACCTGCGAGGCATATGCACTGATGATATTCAGCATCACCCCTTCAATTTCTAACTTCACACTCATCACCCTCTCGGACACTCGCTTAACCTCCAAGACACTCTTAACATACTCTCCCCAACACCATTTCTCTTCCTATCCTCACCATGATACAACAACTTGAACCCACTGCCTATGCTCCTGCCCTTACTTCCCTTCCGCTTGGTCTCTTGCACGCACACACAATAGTTCTATCTTTCTCCTCTCCATCATGTCAGCCAGCTCTCTCCCTTTATCAGTCATACTGCCAAGATTCAAGTTCTGACTCTCAATTCCACCCTTCTAGTTTTCCTCGTCTCCAACTGTCTGAGGACATGTTGTTCTTTACTTTACGCTAAGATACTTTTGAGTTAGCGGAGGTAAGCGTGCATGCTGACATCCGTGAAATGTCATTTAAATCACTCTAGAGGTGTTAGGTTCCAAAAACAGTGTTTTAGTTTTTGTTTCAGTTTTCTTGCTAGCTTTTACATAATATATGACAAAGAGGTTATATTTACACACAAACAAAACAGAGTTTGCAAATGCCTTGTAAACTATTTCAGAGGTGTTATTAGGTCCAAAAACAGTGTTTTCAGCTTTAGAAACATTTATTTCTCACTATCTTTTACAGAATATATGAGAATCAGTCTCCTCCAGTTTACCACGATTACTCAAAAACAATAAACAGTATTGTTTTGTAACTCCCCAGATTAAAAGTGTATATAGTGAGGATATAGTGAGCATAAACCATACCATCCTAAACCTTGGATGTAATTTCCATCATTGTCAAAGTCCTGCAGCAATGTTTGGCAGCAGTGGGTTGGGCCAGCATCATCTTCCTACACTGTCAGTCAGTCATATGGCTGTCTTGGGTGCTCACTTGACATTCTGAATATAAATGTAATGATCTGAGGGGAATGGCCTTCCTGAATATCCCACAAAATACTTCCAGCCTTTTATCCAGTGCATGCTGGGACATGGGACCATGAGTCAAACAAACAGAAATCTATTCAAATGAAATTATCTTGTGTTAATTAAATACACCTACCAGGTTATTCTGCACGAACAATATTATTATATTTTACCTTTATAAAAATTTCTAAATATAAAACAGAGAAGACCACCAAGATACAAGTGACCCAGTATTCTTTGAGGATGTCTGGAACCATATGAACAGTGTCAGAGGAGGAGAAAAAAACATTTACTCGGGGAGAAAGCAGCAAATAATTACTTGTGTGCAGTGTGAATTGGAACAGTCAAAGGGTGCACAGATTAGAGCGCATCCTCCAGTGCCCATTAATCAAACACTTTGGAATTAACTTTCAATTGACTTTCTTAACCCTACTGCATAAAACAGACACCACAACTAAGTGTGTGTGTGTGGGGGGGGGGGGGGGGGGGGGGGGGGGGGGGTGCAAGGTGAACAGTAGTTCAAACATGGTTTATCACACAAGTTGAAAACGGATTAACAAGAGCTTCAATTTTTATTTAGGTTTCAACTGATGGAATAAAGGTATACTTGGTCCATTTTACTTCTACAGGATTTTCCGTAACAAGCAAGCTAGCATGTTAAGTGATTCAATATTCATGTGTGTTAGCTGTGGATTTTATGTCCTCTAAAAACCCAAAATATATACCATATTTTCTGGAGTATAAGTCACTTTTTTTTTTTTTTACCAGTTTGGGAGGCCCTGCGACTTATATTCCAGTGCGACTTACATACCGAAAATTCACAAGTTTGTTATGAATAATAGTAATTATAATGACTATTAAAAATAAAACTTTCCCAGGAATCAAAGCACAAAATAAACTCTAATAGTAAAAGAATAAATCCTAGTAATAAAAAATACACTAAGAGGACATAACACAGAAAAAGGTATGATTTATAATCCGGTGTGACTGACTTTTATATGTTTTTTTTTTTTTCCTTTTCAAGAGACATTTTTTGACACGTGCAACTTATACTCTGGTACAACTTGTATTCTGGAAATACGGTACCCTGTAAAATGCAGCGTGTATAGTAGGTATAGGAAATGAATGAATGAGGCAGACTCTTCTTTTCAATAAACTGGCAGAAATTTAAAAATGCATAAATACACTAATAAAGTGCAGTTCTCACATGCCTAAGTGTTTTGTGTGAGGTATGAATCAGTCTGTTTTGAAGGTGCGCATTACATGTCATAAAAACATTTTACGACACTCATGCTTTTACATTACTCCCATAGATGGGCACAAATTGCTGTAAAGAGGTTAAACTAGGAAAAAAAGAAAAATGCCAAACCGTAGCCAAACAAAATGAGTCAAAATCTGTGGAAAGGCATAATAGAAAGGGACAAAACTGGTAATTTGAATGCCAGGAACATTGACAGAGAAGCAGGTATCAAGTAGGGGAAACCGGGGCACAGTGAATCAGAAATGTTGTTTTGTGGCAGCATAAACACATTATGTATAGGTTTAGGTCATTCTATTGTGAATTTAATACAGCATGTCATTGACCAGAGATTCCACATTGGCGAAACATCCATTCCAATGGTGTCAAAGCAGCCAGTCAAGAGTTTGGGACGTTGGTATAACCAAAGTCTCAAAGACTCAGACCAGGGCAATCAGGAGGCAGAAAGGAGTGCAAAGGCAGTCTCACAGGCCAAACAAGGACAGTGGACCAGGTGGGGAAACCTAGAACATCGGGAGCTCACATGGAGGGATATTTGGGAGATGGAGGGAAGCAGACTTAGCTTCATTATCAGAGCTATCTATGATGTTCTTCCAACTCCCAAAAACCTTCACCAGTGGAGAGGAGAAGATCCCTCATGCGTGCTCTGCCAAACACCAGCCACATTGAGGCACATCCTAACTGGGTGCAAAACCAGCCTGTCCCAAGGCTGTTACACCTGGAGGCATAATCACACAGCATCCTTGAAGAAAGGAGAAATGCCATCAATGCCCTCCCTCCCCTGACGAATGGACCTCCAAGCACCACCCACTTTGTGAGAACAGGAGAACGTCCACCCAAAGCATTGGCAAGAGCGAACACCTCCCTCCCTGACATCGCCCAAGACTGGCAAATGCAGGTCGACCTTGGCCACAAACTCGTCTTTCCAGCAGAGATAGTAGCAACTACTCTCAGGCCAGACCTAATCCTGTGGTCAACTTCTCAAAAACTCCTATACATTCTGGAGTTAACGGTACCTTGGGAGGCTGCTCTTGAAGAGGTGTACAGGCAAAAACATCTGAAGTACGCTGAATTAGCAACCCAGGCAGAACAGCGCAACTGGACTCCCAAGGTGTTTCCTTTAGAGGTTGGTTGCAGAGGGTTCGTTGCCAAAACCACAACCAGGTTACTGAAGAAGATGAGGGTGAAACGACATGCCTTCCGCCAAGCAGTGAAGGCACTTTCAGAGGCGACGGAGCAAAGCAGCAATTGGCTGTGGATGAAAAGGAAAGATAATAACTGGGCTATGAGATGACTGGTGAGGGGTTGAAACAGAGGGAGGCACACTGGGATGCCAAGGGTTGCCGTTGAGCCCTCCGGAGGTGTCATGGGCCTAAATCAGTGAAACACTGAAGATGGAGGGTGCCCATCTGATGATCCAAATGATGTTGACACACCATATTCATCCTGCTGGTTACAGCAGGATGAATATGTTAGTTTAAATGAGTCAACACCCCCGAGTCACACTAACTGTCAGAATGCTCGTAGCACGGGCCGGGGCGGAGGATTAGCAGCAATCTTCCATTCCAGCTTATTAATTAATCAAAAACCCAGACAGAGCTTTAATTCATTTGAAAGCTTGACTCTTAGTCTTGTCCATCCAAATTGGAAGTCCCAAAAACCAGTTTTATTTGTTATTATCTATCGTCCACCTGGTCATTACTGTGAGTTTCTCTGTGAATTTTCAGACCTTTTGTCTGACTTAGTGCTTAACTCAGATAAGATAATTATAGTGGGCGATTTTAACATCCACACAGATGCTGAGAATGACAGCCTCAACACTGCATTTAATCTATTATTAGACTCTATTGGCTTTGCTCAAAAAGTAAATGAGTCCACCCACCACTTTAATCATATCTTAGATCTTGTTCTGACTTATGGTATGGAAATAGAAGACTTAACAGTATTCCCTGAAAACTCCCTTCTGTCTGATCATTTCTTAATAACATTTACATTTACTCTGATGGACTACCCAGCAGTGGGGAATAAGTTTCATTACACTAGAAGTCTTTCAGAAAGCGCTGTAACTAGGTTTAAGGATATGATTCCTTCTTTATGTTCTCTAATGCCATATACCAACACAGTGCAGAGTAGCTACCTAAACTCTGTAAGTGAGATAGAGTATCTCATCAATAGTTTTACATCCTCATTGAAGACAACTTTGGATGCTGTAGCTCTTCTAAAAAGGAGAGCTTTAAATCAGAAGTGCCTGACTCCGTGGTATAACTCACAAACTCGTAGCTTAAAGCAGATAACCCGTAAGTTGGAGAGGAAATGGCGTCTCACTAATTTAGAAGATCTTCACTTCTGTTGCTCTATAAAAAAAGCCCTCCGTAAAGCTAGGACATCTTTCTACTCATCACTAATTGAAGAAAATAAGAACAACCCCAGGTTTCTTTTCAGCACTGTAGCCAGGCTGACAAAGAGTCAGAGCTCTATTGAGCTGAGTATTCCATTAACTTTAACTCTCTCCGATTGTTCTGTCTGAGTTATTTTCATTAGTTACTTCATCCAAACCATCAACATGTTTATTAGACCCCATTCCTACCAGGCTGCTCAAGGAAGCCCTACCATTATTTAATGCTTCGATCTTAAATATGATCAATCTATCTTTGTTAGTTGGCTATGTACCACAGGCTTTTAAGGTGGCAGTAATTAAACCATTACTTAAAAAGCCATCACTTGACCCAGCTATCTTAGCTAATTATAGGCCAATCTCCAACCTTCCTTTTCTCTCAAAAATTCTTGAAAGGGTAGTTGTAAAACAGCTAACTGATCATCTGCAGAGGAATGGTCTATTTGAAGAGTTTCAGTCAGGTTTTAGAATTCATCATAGTACAGAAACAGCATTAGTGAAGGTTACAAATGATCTTCTTATGGCCTCGGACAGTGGACTCATCTCTGTGCTTGTTCTGTTAGACCTCAGTGCTGCTTTTGATACTGTTGACCATAAAATTTTATTACAGAGATTAGAGCATGCCATAGGTATTAAAGGCACTGCGCTGCGGTGGTTTGAATCATATTTGTCTAATAGATTACAATTTGTTCATGTAAATGGGGAATCTTCTTCACAGACTAAAGTTAATTATGGAGTTCCACAAGGTTCTGTGCTAGGACCAATTTTATTCACTTTATACATGCTTCCCTTAGGCAGTATTATTAGACGGTATTGCTTAAATTTTCATTGTTACGCAGATGATACCCAGCTTTATCTATCCATGAAGCCAGAGGACACACACCAATTAGCTAAACTGCAGGATTGTCTTACAGACATAAAGACATGGATGACCTCTAATTTCCTGCTTTTAAACTCAGATAAAACTGAAGTTATTGTACTTGGCCCCACAAATCTTAGAAACATGGTGTCTAACTAGATCCTTACTCTGGATGGCATTACCCTGACCTCTAGTAATACTGTGAGAAATCTTGGAGTCATTTTTGATCAGGATATGTCATTCAAAGCGCATATTAAACAAATATGTAGGACTGCTTTTTTGCATTTACGCAATATCTCTAAAATCAGAAAGGTCTTGTCTCAGAGTGATGCTGAAAAACTAATTCATGCATTTATTTCCTCTAGGCTGGACTATTGTAATTCATTATTATCAGGTTGTCCTAAAAGTTCCCTAAAAAGCCTTCAGTTAATTCAAAATGCTGCAGCTAGAGTACTGACGGGGACTAGAAGGAGAGAGCATATCTCACCCATGTTGGCCTCTCTTCATTGGCTTCCTGTTAATTCTAGAATAGAATTTAAAATTCTTCTTCTTACTTATAAGGTTTTGAATAATCAGGTCCCATCTTATCTTAGGGACCTCGTAGTACCATATCACCCCAATAGAGCGCTTCGCTCTCAGACTGCAGGCTTACTTGTAGTTCCTAGGGTTTGTAAGAGTAGAATGGGAGGCAGAGCCTTCAGCTTTCAGGCTCCTCTCCTGTGGAACCAGCTCCCAATTCAGATCAGGGAGACAGACACCCTCTCTACTTTTAAGATTAGGCTTAAAACTTTCCTTTTTGCTAAAGCTTATAGTTAGGGCTGGATCAGGTGACCCTGAACCATCCCTTAGTTATGCTGCTATAGACGTAGACTGCTGGGGGGTTCCCATGATGCACTGTTTCTTTCTCTTTTTGCTCTGTATGCACCACTCTGCATTTAATCATTAGTGATCGATCTCTGCTCCCCTCCACAGCATGTCTTTTTCCTGGTTCTCTCCCTCAGCCCCAACCAGTCCCAGCAGAAGACTGCCCCTCCCTGAGCCTGGTTCTGCTGGAGGTTTCTTCCTGTTAAAAGGGAGTTTTTCCTTCCCACTGTAGCCAAGTGCTTGCTCACAGGGGGTCGTTTTGACCGTTGGGGTTTTACATAATTATTGTATGGCCTTGCCTTACAATATAAAGCGCCTTGGGGCAACTGTTTGTTGTGATTTGGCGCTATATAAATAAATTGATTGATTGAATTGATTGATTGACCTCTCCCACTCCAGATACGAAGTAAGAAGCTGTGCTGATGATTCATTCAAGGAATTGTTACATTAAGTCCTTTAAGCTTTAAAGCTTTAATTTATAAGTCTGTGTTATTTATGTCTCCCCAAGTGTAATTTAAAGGTGTTTAAAATCGATTTTAAAATTTTTGATTCACTGTGCCCCGGACACTAATTCACGGGGCACAGTGAATCAACTTAGAATATAATGAAAAAACACATGATTATAAAGAGTTCCACAAAATGAATAAATATATGCTGATGCATATACAAACTATAATCCAGCAAACCAGCTATGTAATGTGTGAGTGTCTTATATAGTGATATAAGTCCTTTAGAAACTATTATAATTACAACGGCCATAATATTTGTTCAAACGTGAAAGCAGTTGTTTATATACAAAAAATTATAGAAATAATTCATGGAAAAATAAATGTATAAGCTTCAACAAGAAATATCATCCACTTGATACTGGGCCTTCGTAAATCACTTTCTAGACTGATTCACTGTGCCCCGATTCACTGTGCCCCGGGTGCATGTGACACACATGAGTCATGTTATCAAATAGCTGATAGTCTGGAGAAGACATAACCCATACTCATCAGTTGGACGGGGTCGTCTTCTAGCTAATAACAATTTTTGGGCCACCTTTCCTCTGTTGTGAGAAATAAATACATAGACACTGACATCCACAAAATTTACTTTTGATAGGAAAAAACTGACTTCACTTGCCACTTAGTTTTACCCTTAATGTATCCAAAAACAAAACACAAATTTATTGGGGCGGGGCGGGGGGGGGGGGGGTAGTGAATGTCTTTATGCATAAACATATGGCATAACTGCTGCAAATATATATGTAGTTTTGCAGATATAGCTCCTGATTCACTGTGCCCCGGTTTCCCCTACCATGGGACTGGACGTTGTGTGAGATTCAGATAAGTTGCTCTTTGCTTCTTTCTTCAGTAAGTTAGTGTGTAAAGGACATGTCGCACATTATTTAACATCCCAGTTCGCAACACAACATCAAAGTATTCATGATTGTAAGTCCTGTCCATGCACATGCAGTAACAATTAGTTGTTGCTGATGTATTTTATTGCTAATTATTAGTGACAGAGAAACAACTGAATCATATGAAGCAATTGTATTGAAATGTTCAGTGTTTCGAAGCATTTGATACAATTAAATATGGCGATATCTGCTGGCCAACCTTTAACATAGCTCTTGCATTGAACAATAAAGGACAATATGTCACAAAACATTAAGGCACTGTTATGTATGTTTACTAATAAAGTTTCTATGTAGATCTTGAAATTATTGACTATATTTTTGTTTAACGATATTAATAATATACTTGTGCTATAATGTGATTGTGCCGTCATAAAATACTGTATGCAATAGAGATATAAATTGGGAAATGCTTGTGCAACTAGGGACTGTTATGGTCATAGTTGTACAAAATGAAGGGGATTTGGGGGGCTTCAAAGATTTTTATTTAAAAACAAGATTATTTCAGTGGTGTTAGGCTTGAGTCTGTTCCTCTTCTTTGTTCCTACCTGTCCAGTTTTGGAGAAGACCCTTGCACACGGTACAGAAGTTGCTTGCATATGAAGATAGATTTTGTCCAGCTTGTAACGAGTTGGATAAACAGCTGCCTCCATCCTCCCTGTGTCTCCTTGCAAATTCACTGCAGAAATTGGTTCTGGGGACCATTAGTATGGCTAAAACCCTTCAGCTTCTGGGGTAGCGAAGCCTCCCAACCAGGGCTCTCTTGACCCTCAGCCATTTTAAGCATTTTTCTTTATTTGCCTCTCACATGCTTGAATAAAGGGCACCAAAGTACTGATGTGTACAAGTAAATATGCATATGTTTGTAAATGGTGTTTTTGACTATGCATGACTTCATCATATGAATCGGTGTGACTTAATTTTGAAGTCATTCATACCAATCGATCGCAAACATTTTTTTTTTCAGTTCATTATATGTTTTAGATCATCCATCTTGGCTTATTGGCCATTGAGATATACAAAAAAAGTTTTTCAGGCCATGTTTTCCTTCGCCTTGATCTTTGACCAGACTAATCCATAATCTAATCACCTCTACGAGGTCTGTCAATAAAGTATAGGTCCTTTTTATTTTTTCAAAAACTATATGGATTTCATTCATATGTTTTTACGTCAGACATGCTTGAACCCTCGTGCGCATGCGTGAGTTTTTCCACGCCTGTCAGTGACGTCATTCGCCTGTGAGCACTCCTTGTGGGAGGAGTCATCCAGCCCCTCGTCGGAATTCCTTTGTCTGAGAAGTTGCTGAGAGACTGGCGCTTTGTTTGATCAAATTTTTTCTAAACCTGTGAGACACATCGAAGTGGACACGGTTCAAAAAATTAAGCTGGTTTTCGGTGAAGATTTTAACGGCTGATGAGAGATTTTGAGGTGATACTGTCGCTTTAAGGACTTCCCACGGTGCGAGATGTCGCTCAGCGCTCTCAGGCGCCATCGTCAGCCTGTTTCAAGCTGAAAACCTCCACATTTCAGGCTCTATTGATCCAGGACGTTGTGAGAGAACAGAGAAGTTTCAGAAGAAGTCGGTTTCAGCATTTTATCCGGATATTCCACTGTTAAAGGAGATTTTTTTAATGAAAGATGTGCGGCCAGATTGCAACATCGGCTCGCAGCCGCCGCGACGCTCCGCCACAGGAAAAACACCTCCGTTGGAAGCCTTAAGGACAAGTTGGAACATGTCCAGCTGTTAAACAATTTCTCATATACTCACTCCACTGAAAGCCATCAAAAGCTGCCTGGATTTTACAAATGGTTATCAACACGGAGGTGTTTTTCCTGTGCCGCCGCACCGCACCAGCTGCGTCCCGACGCGCGGACCCGTCCGCACGTCTTTCATTAAAAAAATCTCCTTTAACAGTGAATATCCAGATAAAATGCTGAAACCGACTTCTTCTGAAACTTCTCTGTTCTCTCACGACGTCCTGGATCAATAGAGCCTGAAATGTGGAGGTTTTCAGCTTGAACAGGCTGACGACGGCGCCTGAGAGCGCTGCGTGACATCTCGCACCGTGGGAAGTCCTTAAAGCGACAGAATCACCTCAAAATCTCTCATCAGCCGTTAAAACTTTCACTGAAAACCAGCTTAATTTTTCGAACCGTGTCCACTTCGATGTGTCTCACAGGTTTAGAAAAAATTTTGATCAAACAAAGCGCCAGTCTCTCAGCAACTTCTCAGACAAAGGAATTCCGACGAGGGGCTGGACGACTCCTCCCACAAGGAGTGCTCACAGGCGAATGACATCACCGACAGGCGTGGAAAAACTCACGCATGCGCACAAGGGTTCAAGCATGTCTGACGTAAAAACATATGAATGAAATCCATATAGTTTTTTAAAAAAATAAAAAGGACCTATACTTTATTGACAGACCTTGTATATAACCATCTAAGTAATATTCCCACCAAGTTTGAAGGAAATCCCCCAAATGTTGTTGATCCAAAGCTAGTCCATGTTGAGGTCTGACAGTGAATCAATGTAGAAAATATATTGTGTTTGAAAGTTGGATCAACTTTGAAATCCTAACATAGAATCTACATAGATACTCACTGTAGATATTCAATATAATATTAAACCTATTGCTTGTCTTTAAATTTATCTGAAAGTCTATGATTGGCAGTTCTGACATTCAATCTCCTCAAGTAGGTTTTACTTCAGTAATTTGGTTAATAATGTTTTGACTTGCACTGTTTCTATTGAGAAAGTTGGGTCTGAACTGGAACACAACCCAATCTGTAGAAAGATAAGTGGAATACTGAAGTAATAAAGACTTTATTGATTGGCAAATAGGTCATGTTAATGATAGCTGTCACTGATCTTAGTGAAAGCATTTAGCTATCAGGAATAAATAAATGTAGGGTAGCACATGAGCTAACAGGAATATTCAGATTTCAAGCTTTCATTTTGATTTGCCTTATCAGTAACAGCCATGTCTCTAATCAGAAGCAAGGGGTCCACATTTTATTCATCAACCTCAACAAATAGGAAATGTCAAAGCCATTTAAAGCTGTCAATCCCGACTTACCTCTCTGCTGCTTGCAGTCGCTGCTCAGGACTTTGCCTCAACCACCCCGCTGCCACCGGTTGGTCTCTGATTGTGGCCCAGAGTGTGCCCTCCTCCTCCCTGCCACCATTTTCTGGTCCTTGTCTGATGCCGGGGTCAAAGATGAGGCAGAGCCACAACACTGGAATCCACTGGTTGGTCCTTGTTTGATGCCCAGTTTACTGGCCAGGCCTGAGCCCTTCTTTGCTCCACTGCCACCAGTTGGTACCCGTCTCAGACTGCAGGGGTAGACTCTGCTCCTGCCTTCTTCTGAAGGTAGGATTCAAGTTTGAATTACTACAACACTGTTAGGAGTAGGTCTGGCCCCAAAGACTCTTATTTGTAAAAAATATGTATCTATGGAAAAAATGTTTAACAGTCACTCATACCCTATACTTTTTATATTTTGTAATGATTGATGTAAATGAAGTCCAAAACATGTTCAGTGACTTGGAAATGTTCATCTATCCATTCTTGTCTAAAGACAACTACATGCAAATGTGACAAGCTCTATTAAAAATAGTCTTTTTTTGTTTTTTTTTTTTTTGTTTTTTTTTTTTGCAGTACTTTATCCAGTTACGTACAGGTTTTGAAAATGGAGGGAGTGTGTGTAAAAACTGCATAACATTAGTTAATGCAATGTTTTTGAACCCCTTGAAGTTTTGTTCCAATTCTAAATTAGAGTCACATTTTGTTTTGTTTCAATTCCATTTAGGTGGCTTACAGATGAATCCTATACAAAATTTGTCATTGTCCAACTATTTAAAGTCCTAGCTGCACTATGACAGCAGTGGTCCAGATAAAAGCAACCTCTGCATGCAGCACCCATCTCTGCACTCAGTATTGCACTGTCTGCAATACAAACAGGGATTTGAACATTCGGTATGCACCATAGATTCTTAGGGTGCAAAGTCTTCCACATCAATGGTATGCAAAAGGTATTGCATGTAATTGTGATTCAAGGAGCAGCAGTACCTGTTAATAAGTACTGCTTTGGTCTTTTTTCATTTCATCCATTCATTTCTTCAGACATTACACGGTGGCCTCTGGGGGAATGTTTTTGCAATCCCCTCACTGTGACAACCTCATAATAATTTTCTCCGGGGGACAGCTACTTGCACACGCTTCTATTTTTAATCGTAACCGTGCAAACGCGGACCTTCAACAGGAGGGACCAGACATGTTGCTTTAATGTTGTCTGCCCCCTGTCCCTGTTTAAATTATTTTGCTGGCAAATGGGCCACCCCCAACCTGTCAAGCCATCCTGACCTCACAGCACCACACTGTAGATTTTCAGTGTTGACAAGTGCGGCGGCTTTGGTCCAAAGCAGACTGCAAATGCTTGGATCAGTGGCTGGTTTTCTGGCGGTTACGTGAGCCCTAACAATGACCAGCTTGCTGTTCCACTCTGAAAGCAAAGTCAGATATGGCCATCTGCAGGCTTTGATTCAGTGACGACTTTGTTCTTTTGGAAGAGACGCTGGCAGCAGGGATTTGTGTGTGTGCGCGTGTGTGCATCATAATGTTGGTTTATTTCAAAGCGAGTCTGCACTCAGTCTAATCTACACTTAGTATACTTTACACACTGAGGCTTGTATGGGATTTTGAAGACTGATGCAAGAAATATTTTAAGATCAAAGCAAGAAGTACATGTGGTTTTAAGGGTTTTTATATTGTCGTATTTTCACACACATCATTATTGTATGTTTCTTCATAAACGCAGAATACTAAAACAGCTTACATTAAACTGGGGTACAAAACCTTTGTCATACAACCGGTTGTTGTCACTATTATGATCATCTCAAATGTGCATTTTGGAATAAACTCAGTGAACCTCATGCAAGAACCAGTTGTACAAACACATTTGCCCATGAGCAGCACATGTGATTTCAAAGGCCTCACATTCACCAATTTTAACATATTTTCATGAATTAAAAACAGGTTTGGCAGGATATCATATCACGATTTCAAGTCTGATACTGATACTGAAACCTTCAGTATCTGCTGATACCAGTCCAATACGGTTTTTCTTTGTCTTTTAAACAACAAATCTGTTAATACACACATTTGTCTGGATGTCCTTTCCTAGCATCTAACAAAACATCAACTCAAACTGTGAAACAAATAATCTACTCCCCCAAAGGAAAACACACAAAGCCCACAACATGAGTAAAATGTACAACAGAAGACTTGAATTGGATCAGATTTTGTTTTTCTATTTGCTTCTGATACCAATATTGGACAGATACTGATCCAGAACGTGCAACTGGTTCTTTGTTTTCTTTCTTGTTTTATGTATTTTTTTTATTTCTTTGTATTTGAGGACAAAGGAAGTAAGTTTGAATGTTTTGTATTTTTTGCAAAATTTTACTTGTACTGTTAAATGTATTTTTTTTCTACAATGTGCATTTTATGTGCATGCTGAATTTCAAAATCAATCAATCAATCAATCAATCAATCAATCAATCAATCAACTGCTACTTAAAATGTTGGAGTGTCAGGAATTATGACCAGGAACAAGCAAAAAAAAAAAAAAAAAGAAAGAAAGAAAGAGGACACATTTGCCACACATAAAAAGGCATTCTGATAAACTACAGTCAAGCAAACACTTAGTAGAACATGTTGAGTTTGTGTTATTAGTCGGACTAGACTCAAATGTGAGTGATTGCTTGTAAATCTGATTAAAAACTTGTGTATGACTTTAGCAGAAACACAAAGCATTGAGTTGACCAGGGCGGCTATCACTCCAAAAATAAAAAGGAATTGGTGATAAATGTGTAAAGAAATGGCCAGTTATTTATATTTTTAGAAGCTATTGAAGGTTTATTTTCATCAGCATTTTAAAATAGAGGGGTGAAAGGGTCTTATTTTCAAAAATTGTTTTCATATTTCATTAAGCAAATTTTCTTATAGCCTTGTTCATTGGTGCAGCCTTGTTGAACCTTATGCTCAGCACTTCATTTATCTTTGATTCTACTTTTAGCCCAAATTCATCAACAGCACTGTAAAATCTTATTTTTACCCAAGGCCAACATATGGCTATTGGGTATTTCGAAGACCTGGTGTCTGTCTGTCCATCTGTCTGTCCGTCCATCTGTCTTTGCTCAGCGTTCCGGTTCTAATACTGGCACAGTCTTCAAATTCACAGGAAACATTCTTGGGACAGAGACCTTGGACAAGTTCAAAGATGGCTAACCTTGACATATTTTAAGAGATTAAAAAGTCAAAGGATTCAAAGGATTCAAAGGAGTTTATTGTCATATGCACATAGGAACTTGTTCCCTGCACAATGAAATGTGTTTACTGCATTTAACCCATCCTAATTGTCAGTTAGGAGCAGAGGTCGCCTTTACGGTGCCCAGGGACCCAGCTCTAGATGTATGTCCCGCCCTGAGTCACGAGCAGGGCTGAGCAAACCTTGACTGGCTTCATGACACACTTAACAAACAACAACACACATAAGCCGGTCCGGTACATAAACACACATAAAAGCACACACAAGGAAAGTTTGGGAAAGAAAAAAACTCCATTGCTGCTGTGTTGAACACACACAGCACCACTGAAGCAAAAAAAAAAAACCCATAAGCACAGAAAACAGTCACAGAAAAACAGTAAACAATCACAGCAGACGACAGCCGAGACTTGAATGTGTCCATTGTTCAGACAGAGAGCCCAGAGGCCGCCCTTGGCGCCATCAACAGGCCTTATCTGTCCATCCTGGGGGGGATCCCAGTCCTGAATCAGTCCACCAGAGTCCAAGGTCCCACAGTCAACATCACAGGACTGGGAGAGGGAAAGACAAGAGAGGCGGGGTAAGACGAGGAGCGAGGCATCAAGAGTGTTCTTCGGGGGGAGGATTTTATCCCAGTGGCCTTGAAGGGCAGCTGGTGTTTGGAAACCAAATAGATATCCAGATTAACAGACGCCTGAAAGATTCCACTGTCTGAAACTTCAGAGTGGCTCCCAAATACATCTGAATAGAGGAGAAGAGATGTGGTCATTACTGACGATCAAGGCGGTTTTCCAGTGCAGCCATTCTCCCCGAGATGGATTCCAACGTGCGGTTAACACCCGCCGACTGAGCTGACACTGCCCTTCCAATCGAATCGATCATGTGGGGCAGCCTGGACGGGCCAATTAATGCCGCCTCCACCTTCTTAATTTTCTGGTAAACCAGTTCTATGGGCGCTCCACACAGCAGAAACCCGGTCACCACAGCTCCAAATAAGTAAACATCTTCAATGTCCTCCACAGACAATGTGTACAGGCACATGACTTGCCACCTCCGCCATCACGTAACCCGCCACATGTGTCCCGGCAGGACAGGTCAGGTCCTCCACTCCCGAGTGTCTCGTAGAAAAAATAGTGTCAATTGTGTTCACAGACCACTTGATTAGATCCATTTTGCCGTTTCCAGAGGAGCAGGGCTGGCAGCCTCACAGACAAACACGCTACAGTAGCAGGAAAGTTGGGGAGGGAGGAGGAAAGAAAACTGCGACCGTCCCGACCGAGAGCAAGAAGGCAAAATCATTCACATTCTGTTTGAATCTGTTGTGCTTTGTTTTTGAGTGGCGTGGGATGACAGCCAATCAGAGTAGAGCTGCACTGTGATGTCAGTGGCAGGTCTCTTCACAATCAATTTGCTTTGTGTTTATATGCATGTCTCTCATATATTATGTACTGTAAAAGATAGCTGGAAATAAAACACTTCTAAAACCGAAAACGCTGTTTTTGGAACCTAATAACACCTCTGAACTTATTTTTAGGACGTTAGCATGGTCATGTCACAGGCTGGTAGCTAGCTGCAAAACTGTGTTTCATTTGTGTGTAAATATATCCTCTTTGTCATATTTTATGTAAAAACTAGCGAGAAATAAACACTTCTAAAACCAAAAATGCTGTTTTTGGAATCTAATAACACCTGTGAACTTATTTTGGAGACGTTAGCATGATGACATCACAGGCTGGTAGCTAGCTGCAAAACTGTTTCGTTTGTGTGTAAATATATCCTCTTTGTCATATATTATGAAAAAAATAGTGAGAAATAAACACTTCTAAAACTGAAAACGCTCTTTTTGTACCCTGATAACACATTTTGCGGCATTAGCGTGCACACTAACTTCTGCTAACTCAAAGCTAACTTCCTATGGAGTTAAATTTGTCTCATTAATATTAGCAAATGCACAGAGGGTGATCTACAAATATTCCTTGATTTGCATAACTTCCGCTCTTGTCAAAAGCCTCCTGCAGATGCCGTTAGAACATAAATATTGTTTTTGATTGATTAATAGAGGGTCTTCACTGAACATGCACAAATTGTATGTAAGACAACAGGATCTTAATAATTAATTAAACAACTAAAATTTATAAAGAACACAAGGCTTATTTAGCATTGAGTTATATTTTATTCTTTTTAACATCAGGACCATCAGAAGTATCAATCTTCTCCTTTCATTCAGAGACCTCAAAGGAGAGTTCCATTTCCACAAGGTTTAGCTACTGCAATTCTCTATACTCAAGACATCAACCATTCTACCGTCGCCCGCCTGCAGCTCATCCAAACTGCTGCTGCCAGGCTCCTGTCTGCACTTTAAAAAAAGGATCACATTACCCCTGTCCTGCCTGTTGGGAAGGGGAAGGTGTCGTGACACGGACCCACAACAGGGGGCGCTAAGGAACGGACAATGGATAAGCCAACAAGTAACAATTTAATGTTGTGGAAACACACAACGGAATACAGACAGAAATTTGGATTGCCGATTATACACCAGGTGACGTGTGGGCAGGCTCGAAGATAGAAGACCTCTGGCGAGAGAAGAGCCGATCCCCACACAGCTTCCACCACCAACGGGCCTGAAGAACACCGGAGCCGCCAAGTCCCGAGTCCCCAGGTGGCCTCTGCCTTCGGCTGTCGACCCTGGTACTGCTGGCAGAGAACAGAGAAAATCCAGGTGAGTGTGAATCCGCACACTCAGTAGTCCACTCACAGTCAATGTTCTGTAAGGAGGGAGCACCTCCACCTCCAATCACACACTCGTGCAGCTCCTGTGTAACCACTTATCTGCTATGGAGCGTGATGCGAAGTCGTCGCGGTCACGCTCTTACTCCAGCTCTTACTCCAGCTGGCGCCCGACCAGGCTTGTCCGGGTGACGGTGGTAAAACTCAGCCAGGAGGGCCGGGTCCAGGATGAAGCTCCTCTTCACCCAGGAGCGTTCCTCGGGTCCGTACCCCTCCCAGTCCACCAGGTATTGGAAACCCCGGCCCTTCCGACGGACGTCCAGGAGCCGACGCACAGTCCATGCTGGCTCCCCGTCGATGATCCGGGCAGGAGGCGGTGCAGGTCCAGGGGTGCAAAGTGGTGAGGTGTCATGTGGTTTTAAACGGGACACATGGAATACGGGGTGGATCCGCAGTGAAGCTGGCAGCTGCAGCTTCACTGCAGCTGGGCTGAGGACCTTGAGGATGGTGAACGGTCCGATGTAGCGGCCTTTGAGTTTTGGCGATTCGACCTGGAGCAGTATGTCCTTGGTAGATAGCCACACCTCCTGCCCGGGCTGGTACGCAGGGGCCGGGGAACGCCGGCGATCTGCATGGGCCTTGGCCCTCGTCCGAGCCTTCAACAGGGCAGAACGGATGGACACCCGGCGGCACCTCCTGAGGTGGGCCTGGACCGAGGGCACTCCGACCTCTCCCTCCACAAGTGGGAACAATGGGGGCTGGTACCCCAAACACGCCTCAAACGGGGAGAGGCCGGTAGCAGACGAGACCTGGCTGTTATGGGCATACTCGATCCAGGCCAGATGGTTACTCCAGGCCGCCGGGTGCGCGGAGGTTACGCAGCGAAGGGCCTGCTCCAGCTCCTGGTTAGCCCGCTCTGCCTGGCCGTTTGTCTGGGGGTGGTACCCGGACGAGAGACTCACGGTGGCCCCCAGCTCCTTACAGAAACTCCTCCAGACCTGCGAGGAGAACTGGGGACCACGATCCGATACGATGTCCGATGGTATCCCATGCAGGTGCACGACGTGGTGGACCAGGAGGTCTGCCGTCTCCTGGGCCGTCGGGAGCTTCGGGAGGGCCACGAAGTGGGCTGCCTTGGAGAACCGGTCCACTATTGTGAGGATGACGGTGTTGCCCTGGGACGGCGGGAGGCCCGTGATGAAGCCCAGGCCGATGTGGGACCAGGGGCGATGAGGCACCGGCAGGGGCTGGAGGAGGCCCGTGGTCCTCCTATGGTCTGCCTTGCCCCTGGCACAGGTGGTACAGGCCTGGACGTAATCCCAGACATCGGCTTCCAGGGATGCCCACCAGAAGCGCTGCTGGACAACTGCCACGGTCCTACGCACTCCGGGATGACAGGAGAGCTTGGACCCGTGACAGAAGTCCACGACGGCAGCTCTGGCTTCTGGTGGGACGTACAATCTGTTCTTAGGGCCGGTCCCTGGGTCCGGGTTTCTTGCCAGGGCCTCCCGGACGGTCTTCTCCACGTCCCAGGTGAGGGTGGCCACGACAGTGGCCTCGGGGATGATGGTCTCGTTTGGATCCAACAGCTCAGCCTTGGCTTCCTCTTCGTGTACCCGGGACAGTGCGTCCGATCATTGTTTCTTAGTCCCGGGGCGATATGTAATCTGGAAGTCAAAGCGCCCGAAGAACAGAGACCAGCGGACTTGCCTGGGGTTTAGCCGCTTGGCGGTTCGGATGTACTCCAGGTTCCGATGGTCCGTGAAAACCATGAAGGGCAACGCCGCTCCCTCCAACAGGTGTCTCCACTCTTCAAGAGCCTCCTTCACCGCGAGGAGTTCCCGATTGCCCACATCATAGTTGCGCTCGGCTGGGGTCAACCTGCGGGAAAAATAGGCACAAGGATGGAGAACCTTATTGGACTCCCCGCTCTGGGACAGCACGGCTCCTATCCCTGAGTCAGAGGCATCCACTTCAACAATAAACTGGCGATCAGGGTCAGGCTGCACCAGAACTGGTGCTGTCGAGAACCGACGTTTCAACTCCTTAAATGTGGCTTCGCACCGATCCGACCAGGTGAAGGGGACTTTAGTGGAGGTCAGGGCAGTCAGGGGGCTAACTACCTGACTGTACCCCTTAATGAACCCCCGGTAAAAATTTGCAAAGCCGAGGAACTGTTGCAGCTTCCTTCGGCTTGTTGGTTGGGGCCAATCTCTCACCGCCGCAACCTTGGCCGGATCAGGGGCGACGGAGTTGGAGGAGATGATGAACCCCAGGAAGGACAAAGAAGTGCGGTGGAACTCACACTTCTCGCCCTTCACGAACAACCGGTTCTCTAACAACCACTGTAGGACCTGACGTACATGCTGGACATGAGTCTCAGGGTCCGGAGAAAAGATGAGTATATCATCCAGATATACGAAGACAAACCGATGCAGGAAGTCCCGCAAGACGTCATTTACCACGGCTTGGAACGTCGCGGGGGCGTTCGTGAGACCGAACGGCATGACCAGGTACTCGAAGTGACCTAACGGGGTGGTAAATGCCGTCTTCCATTCGTCTCCCTTCCGGATCCGAACTAGGTGGTACGCATTCCTAAGATCGAGTTTAGTGAAGATTTTGGCTCCATGCAGGGGCGTGAACACCGAATCCAACATAGGTAACGGGTATCGGTTGCGAACCGTGAGCTCGTTCAGCCCTCTGTAATCGATGCATGGACAGAATCCGCCGTCTTTTTTGCCCACGAAAAAGAAACCCGCACCCATCGGGGAGGTGGAGTTCCGGATCAGCCCGGCAGCTAAGGAGTCCCGGATGTAGGTCTCCATTGATTCGCGTTCCGGACGTGAGAGGTTGTACAGCCTGCTGGACGGGTACTCAGCGCCCGGGATCAAATCGATGGCACAATCGTACGGTCGGTGCGGGGAAAGAGTGAGTGCCAGATCTTTGCTGAAGACGTCAGCAAGATTGTGGTACTCCTTTGGCACCGCCGACAGATTGGGGGGGACTTTGACCTCCTCATTAGCCGTCATGCCGGGTGGAACCGAGGATCCTAAACACTCCCGGTGGCATGTTTCGCTCCACTGCGTCACAACCCCAGACGGCCAATCAATCCGGGGATTGTGCTTCACCATCCATGGGAACCCCAAAATCACTCGGGAGGTAGAAGGTGTTACGTGAAACACGATCTCCTCCCTATGATTCCCAGACACAACCAAGGTCACGGGCTGTGTCTGATGTGTGATTAATGGAAGTAGGGTGCCATCTAGTGCCCGCACCTGCAATGGTGATGGCAGAGCCACCAGGGGGAGCCCTACTTCCCTTGCCCATCTGCTGTCCAGCAGATTCCCTTCCGACCCTGTGTCTACCAGTGCTGGGGCGTGAAGGGTTAAATCCCCTCTCAGGATCGTTACTGGGATTCGTGCAGATTTGCGGGGCCTCCCCGCGTGTGTGTTATGGCCCACCCTTAGCCCAGTTTCTAAGGACGGGCGTTGTAGTTTGACCGTTTTGGGGCAGTTCTTTTGCATGTGCTCACATGAGCCACAGAAAAAACACTCCCCGCGGGCCAGCCTCCTTTGTCTGAGGTTTGCTTTCATTTTGGCCCTGCTCGTGTCCATAGCTTCGTCAGCAGGAGGAGCTGTTGCCACACGGAGCTCTCTGGCAGTGAAGCATGGGGACGATGGCACCCTTTCGGACCCGGAAGGGAGAGGGACGGCTCGTGCCTGGCCACGCCCCCCGGCCTGCTCCCGACGGTGTTCATTCAAACGGTTGTCTAAGCGGATAACCAAATCGACAAGCCCATCAAAATCCCGCGGTTCCTCCTTAGCCAGCAAATGCTCCTTCAGGACCGGAGACAGTCCGTTTATGAAGGCGGCGCGGAGCGCAACGTTATTCCAGCCGGACCTCGCTGCCGCGATGCGGAAGTCGACTGCATACTCAGCTGCACTCCGGCGCCCCTGTCTCATTGACAGCAGCACGCTCGAAGCAGTCTCGCCTCTGTTGGGATGATCAAAAACCTGTTTGAACTCCCGCACAAACCCAGCGTAAGATGTTAGGAGCTGTGAGTTCTGCTCCCAGAGCGCCATAGCCCAGGCGCGTGCCTCTCCTTGAAGCAAATTAACCACATTAGCCACCCGGCTAGCGTCTGATGCGTACATGATTGGACGCTGTGCAAAAACAAGCGAACACTGCATGAGGAAGTCTGCGCACGTTTCGACACAACCTCCGTACGGTTCCGGAGGGCTTATGTATGCTTCAGGGGACGGTGGGGGGGGTCGTTGAACGACCAGTGGAATGTCTGTGTCGGGCCCAGGACCAGCAAGAGGAGGGACTGCAGCAGCGCCTTGATCGCGCTCTTCCACCCTGGCGGTGAGAGCCTCCATCCTACGATTAAGGAGTACATTCTGCTCGGTCACCAAATCCAACCGAGCCGTGAAAGCGGTTAGAATATGCTGCAGATCACTCAACACACCTCCCACTGACACCTGCGCCTCTTGCTCTTCCATTGGCCATTCAAGCTCTGGTTGATGCCCCTCAGGATCCATGACGCTGGCCGAGAAATCGTGTTGGGAAGGTGTCGTGACACGGACCCACAACAGGGGGCGCTAAGGAATGGACAATGGATAAGCCAACAAGTAACAATTTAATGTTGTGGAAACACACAACGGAATACAGACAGAAATTTGGATTGTCGATTATACACCAGGTGACGTGTGGGCAGGCTCGAAGATAGAAGACCTCTGGCGAGAGAAGAGCCGATCCCCACACAGCTTCCACCACCAACGGGCCTGAAGAACACCGGAGCTGCCAAGTCCCGAGTCCCCAGGTGGCCTCTGCCTTCGGCTGTCGACCCTGGTACTGCTGGCAGAGAACAGAGAAAATCCAGGTGAGTGTGAATCCGCACACTCAGTAGTCCACTCACAGTCAATGTTCTGTAAGGAGGGAGCACCTCCACCTCCAATCACACACTCGTGCAGCTCCTGTGTAACCACTTATCTGCTATGGAGCGTGATGCGAAGTCGTCGCGGTCACGCTCTTACTCCAGCTCGGATAAGTACACCACAGGGCAAACGGCTGCAAAGAAGAGTTTAGTTAGCAGAGAAATTACTGCAGAGAAGGTTACCTCTTGGTTGCTGATTTCTCGGCGGGGAGGTGGAGTTGTAGTCCGGCTTTTATGGTGATGTGGAAAATGAGTGACAGCTGGTGCAGATGATGAATGACAGCTGTCACTCTCCGTTGCTCCGACGCCCTCTCGTGCTTGAAGCCCACACTCCAAGCAGGGCGCCATCTGGTGGTGGTGGGCCAGCAGTACCTCCTCTTCAGCGGCCCACACAACACTGCCCTTTCTGCCTCTCTGCCCTGGTTTCCAGTGTATGTCAGAATTCAATTCCAGATTCTCCTGTTGACTTATAAAACAATTAATGTTCTAGCTCCATCCCATATTTCAGACCCCTGGAGCTCTTACTGTTCCCCAAGTTCTCTCAGTTCATCCTTACTTGGTCAAACCTGAAGCAGAAAGGTAAAAGAGAATTCTTTGTTTTAGCCCATGTCCTGTGGAGATTTTTCGGCCCATTCAGGCAAAAAAATCAGACTTTTCCATCAACAAATTAAATTTATTGCTAAAAACAAATTTTTATTATTCAGCATTTTTTTCTCCTGTAATGCCTAGCTAACCCACCTGGTACACTGCCAGTATAGTTACGGTCGGACATCCAGGTCCAGCAAGCCGCTGAAAACAAACCACTGTCGTGCTCATTTCCTACTTGATGCCCATCGCATCGCATTGTTTTGCCAGGTTTTTTTCTACTTAATATGCACCAGTTTTCACAGAGAATGCCACGATAGTGTGTTGCAGTTGGCTGTACCAACCACAATAAGTTAAAAGATTGAAAAGTGCGTTTTTTTTTTTTCAAGCTCCCAAAGTGCCACAAAAGTCCAGACAGAAGGGATAAATGGCTGGCTGCTATCAGCCGAGTAAACGAGGATGGTCATGGGAATAATGCCACCGGATCACTAGTTGGCATAGTTTATGGTCGGAACTACGACAGTATCTGATCGTCTTCGAACCTCAGACTTTCATTGTTGATTAATGAAAACATTCTTGGCAAATGCTTTTGCTTTCGTTCGTCTTGCGCCGGTCCAAGAATTTCACCTCTACCGACACAATTTGGCATGACCAAATCGGCAGGCCTTTGCGAATAAACAGTGGTAAAGACGACTATATCAACAATGGTTGTGAGTGCACGTACAGTTTGTTTTCAGCGGCAATCCAAAATGGCGGCAGAAATGACGTAGGCCCGACCGTACCTATTGTTCTAAATTACTTGATTTGTCTTATTTGTTTGTTTTATAGGATTTGTTTATGTTGTGCTGCCTTGATGCATACTGTGTTCTGCTCCCCCTCACCTTCTGTTTTCCCGCAGGTGCCACCTCACAGAGCTGATGGTCTACACCTGCCTGCAATCATCACCTCCTGTTTTTAAACCCTGGTTCTTCCACTTCACATTCACTGGAAACTCTACTGTCGTTAGCGGTACCTGGCCCTCTGTCTCGTTAGACATTTCCCTGTCAGTGTACTCTGTGCTCCTAGACTCAGTAACCCTTGTGCTCTTTTCTCCAGCATTTCCTACTGCCAGTCAGCTTTGTGGGCAGCCACCTGGTTCCACTTACCAGATCCACCTCCAGTCCTGTTCTAGCCTGTGCCTTCTGACTCCAGCGACCTCTGCACATTTCAAATTCTATTCAGTCTGTACTTACTCCAATAAATTGTTACTCTGTTTTTGCCATCACTCAGCTTCCCGCATTTTTGGGCCCAATTTGATCATTCTGTAGCTCGGCCGTAGCAGTTAATTGACTTTTTCCCGTTGCTTTAAAAATTCTATATAAATAAATATTGGTATGTTTTAGTGGACCAGCAGACATCGCTGAAGCTAATCAAGTGGTAACCTTTGGTTATGAAAAATTAAACCAACATGGAAATGGCATACCTAGCAATTTCATGAATGGCCACTTTAGCGTGGCTCTAAAAGCAAGTAAATCCCCATAAACCACTATGTTGAAATCCCCAACTTTGCAGCAGAATTAAATGTTTACACCCTGGTACAAATAAGTACATAAATAAATAAATAAAAAGAAAAGGTTTTGGTCTCTATAGCTACTTTCACCTTTGTACTGTATGGGGTTAAGGGGATTTTTATATAACTTACCAGTTTAACCAATTTTAAGCCATAATGTTAATAAATTGGGGGTTGGTTCAGGCAGCCACCCGCTATCACAGGCTCTTAGCTGCTGTGTCTTCATTTTTTTTTTTTTTTTTTTTGTCCTTTCAAAGCATTTTATTTGCAAATATCTCAGGTAATATGTCTTGCTGTGAGGTTTCTTGTACTAATGGATCATTGAAGAAGTCAGTGCTTCAGTATTTCTGTTAAGTGAAGTTTTGGTATTATTTCATTTGTATATTCATACTGTGGCATGCAGGTGTGTGGTGTGCCTTTAAGGTAGATGGTGGGCGGCACCACTATGGCCTTGAAATCTGGAGCGAGCACACTTTGTGTGAATACACACACCACCTGGTGTGGGTTCCGGGTGGCGGCGAACTGTGTGGTGTGTGCTACTCTGTTTTGGGCAAGTGCTATGCCAAATACTGCATGTCCCGGGGCAGAGGTCTGGTCTGTGTGGGGGATTCCTTCCTGGTTGTTGAGGCTGTGTGCGGTCAGACACACGCTGTGGGTTCGGGGCTCTCTTCTGTGGTAAGTCTGTTCATTGTCACATTGGCTTTGGGCACTGTGTTATGGCTGATGTAAAATTCTGCTTTAGAGCCTGGGTTACGGGACCTTGTCGTGAATTCCGTCACAGCCCCCCCTTCTGTCTGTGGGTGCGCGTGTGCCTCCACCGGTAGGTTAGAAACTAACCCCACAGGCAGGGTTAATGTTGTAATTGGTTGTTTATTCCTACTTATGTTTCTCATTTAGGCATGAAGAGCCACGGCTGAGCCGCCACTTCCTATTAAAGGGGTGTGTTGCTGCTCAGAGGTGTTACACCCTCTTCTGGTGCAGTAGTTGCACACACCTGGGACTGGATTCATATCACCTGACTAATATGTCTGAGTTTCTGTGGCCTAATTTTGTGTATATTTGCCTGGTTATTTTGCTGGTTTATTTGGTTTGTAGTTTGTTTGTGGTTTTCTTTAGTTCTGTTCTTTGCATTCAGTTTCAGAGTGGCCTTTTATTGTGGGCAGTCTAAGGCACACCTGTGCACTAATCATGGTGTCCAATCAGCATCTTGGTATGGCACACCTGTGAGGTGGGATGGATTATCTCAGCAAAGGAGAAGTGCTCACTATCACAGATTTCGACTGGTTTGTGAACAATATTTGAGGGAAATGGTGATATTGTGTATGTGGAAAAAGTTTTAGATCTTTGAGTTCATCTCATACAAAATGGGAGCAAAACCAAAAGTGTTGCGTTTATATTTTTGTTGAGTATATGTTACTGCTGCAAATAAGTATTTGAACACCTGCCAATCAGCAGAAATTCTGGCCCTCAAAGACCTGTTAGTCCTCCTCTAAAAGTCCACCTCCGCTCCACTTATTATTCCAAATTAGAAGCACCTATTTGAGGTCGTTAGCTGCATAAAGACACCTGTCCACCCCACACAATCAGTAAGACTCCAACTACTAACATGGTTAAGACCAAAGAGCTGTCCAAAGACACCAGAGACAAAATTGTAGACCTCCATAAAGCTGGAAAGGGCAACGGGGCAATTGCCAAGGAGCTTGGTGAAAAAAGATCAACTGTTGGAGCAGTTATTAGAAAATGGAAGAAGTTAAACATGACTGTCAGTCTCCCTTGGACCGGGGCTCCATGCAAGATCCCACCTCGTGGTGTACCAATGATCCTAAGAAAGGTGAGGAATCAGCCCAGAACTGCACGAGAGGAGCTGGCCAATGACCTGGCACCACTGTTTCCAAGGTTACTGTGGGTAATACACTAAGATGTCATGGGTTAAAATCATGCATGGCACGGAAGGTTCCCCTGCTTAAATCAGCACACGTCCAGGCCCATCTTAAGTTTGCCCATGACCATTTGGATGATCCAGAGGAGTCATGGAAGAAAGTTATGTGGTCAGATGAGACCAAAATAGAACTTTTTGGTCTTAATTCCACTCGCTGTGTTTGGAGGAAGAAGAATGCTGAGTACCATCCCAAAAACACCGTCCCTACTGTGAAGCATGGGAGTGGAAGCATCATGCTTTGTGGGTGTTTTTCTGCACATGGGACAGGATGACTGCACTGTATTAAGGAGAGGATGACCGGGCCATGTATTGTGAGATTTTGGGGAACAACCTCCTTCCCTCAGAGCATTGAAGATGGGTCATGGATGGGTCTTCCAACATGACAATGACCTGAAGCACACAGCCAGGATGAAGCATATCAAGGTTCTGGAGTGGCATAGCCAGTCTCCAGACCTAAATCCAATAGAAAATCTTCAGATGGAGCTGAAACGCAACACTTGAAAAATCTGAAGAACTGTATTTCGGTTGATTAAGCTGCAGGGTTCAAAGCGTGTGAAAAGCAAGCAGCTTTTAGTTCATGAATGATGGTGTATTTAATACCGAGATAAACTGTGACTTCTAATACTGTTTTACTGCTTTTGAAAGATGATGACAGTGTTTGGGGTTTTATTTTTTTAATTCATTCATTTTTTGTGTGTGTGTTCTTTTTGCATTTGTGATGCTTGAATTTACCCAGCAGCCCCTGTGGCGTTTATTGTGAAACTGGTTTATCAGAAGCCGACAGTGTAATCTGATGTGGCCGCGTCCGAATCAATACTAAAAGTTATTGGTTATCTGTAATAAAGACATTTTTTTAAGCAGTTCATCATGATAAAAGATAACCTTTCTGTTATTGGATTAATGGTTATTGAAGCTAACTTTTTGGTTAGCTGTGCCCACCACTGGGTTGGCTGGGAGTTTGGCAGAGCTGGGTACTGGCAAGATAACAATAGTTGGAATCACCTCATTTCAGAAATCTCCCCTATGGACTTGCCCCTTTCCAAAATCTATGAGTGATGTTTTCCCAGTATGAATATAGTATGTGGAATTAACTTGACATTTAGCGATCTTTACTTTCAGTTAGCTTCAGACTGAGTTGTTGTTTGTTAGCTTCATACTCTATTAGCTTTACATCTTATTGTTATTGTCTCATTCATTCCTGTCCTTCTATGCTCAGCACATCTTGTCAAAATTAGTTTTTGTAAAGGGAAGTTGTACTCAGGTTTTTAATTTAGTTGAGCTCACTTTGTATGTTGGCAAATATATTGAGCATTTTAATAAGTTCCAAAGCCCGAGGGTGAGGAAGTATTGTTATTTTTGTCTCACCAGCATCAATATTGTGTTGCAGTACCTTATGAAGCAGCCGAACAGAGGAATGAAGGGCATAGAAGATTTGTTTGTAATTACAAATGAGTCTGCTTTAAAGGATTTAGCGTCGACAGCCCAGAATTCCTCTGAGTAGTTCCATCAGTGCATTGTAACATGCTGATTGAATTGGGCAACACTTGGAGCTTCCTGTATTTGTATGGGCTCCGATATGCTATGTACATTTGGATTTTAATGGCATTTATGTATTCTGTTGCAGAACTTTGAGTTGCTGTTTTGGCCTCAGCAAAAAAGAACAGAAAGCAAACCCAAAGGCACAGGAGAAATGCTCCAATTTATGGAATATCAATCAGTCTGCAAACAAGTCTGAGGTGTCAGCAGAGTAATGGCCTCTGCTTGAGAAGGAGTCCATAGCTGGGGCACACGGGGATTTACAACAATAATCTTTCCGGCGTAATGACGAGGTAAAATGGATAGTCCATTTATCTTTGATTAGATTTTTTGATGCAGGGATTCATTCCCTTGGATGGCTGTATCATTATTCTTTCTAATTACCTGCACTGATTCTCCCATCAAGCATTGGTATACTGGCAAGATGTAATTGCTTCTGCCATAAATCAAGAAACATTTGGGAGTGTCTAGAGAGCGGCTCCATTAATACCAACACAGCAAGAAGGCAGACATTTGTTTATACTGATAAAAACCAGTCACTCATTTTGACATTTTGATATTTGATTCGTCTCCAGACTGAGCTGATATTACCATACACGGGACATTTTCTTGGCAACATGTGCGCTGAATCGATGGCTGCACATGTCTGTCTTTGTCTAATTACCAGGGTCAACATTTGTCTTGTCCTCACTTGAGACGGGAAAAAAAAAGCACTTTGTGATTGCAGTGTCCACAAAGTGATGCATTCTGGGTACAGCCCTCAGTCAATCTGCCAAGGTCAAGGACCGCATTGTGTCTTCATACGGCTCAATCCTTGATAAACATCATTTTCAGTGTCATGTAAAAACCTAAAGCCTATAAAATATTTGCCTGGAGACAAACATGTACGAGGTTGTTTTTTTTCTTCGGAATTCTGTTCAGGTATTAGATAAATCAGCTGCTGCTGCTGCAGGCGCGGAAAAGTGGCTGGAGGTGGAATGTGAATGAGCTACGTTAGGCAGACAGAACTGGGACTTAGCTGTTAGCCTGCAGGTCAAAACTATAATGTATGAACTTAGCTGAGGCGGGCAAGCGAGCACAGTACTACATTAGCGACCAGCGAGTATCTCAGAGTGGATGCTTTATCCTGAAAGAGGCGTAGTGAGTGTGCACATCAGCTGATGGAAGAGAAGCTCGAATTATTTGCGACTACATTTAGTACCACTGTTACCGCTGTACCCTGATTGCCAGGTTTGTTTCTCCTACAGTGTTTATGCTGACCTTGATGTAGTAAATTAGAGCATATATGTATTAAGGCCAAAACACTGTGCACACGAGGTACTTTGAATACAAATGCACGACACCATTGCCTTTCTGAGGGAAACTGGTATGTGTATTTGTGCTGCAAGATGCTGTGTTCAACTATCAAACTTTACATTTACTCTTTGCATGATCAGTGTCTGCAGAGTTTTGTTTTAATTACACACTCTAAGAAATAAAACGCTGAATTTAATTAATAAAGTTATGGTAACTTTTTCCACATAACATTGTCAGTTAAGTGCAAAATAATATTTTAAATCAAATGAAACATTATTACTTAAATCCCTAAAATTAGCAATTGCAAGTATATTGAAAATAATAGTATTAATTACATTTACAACCCCTGTGTTTCATTTCTTAGAGTGCATGTTTGCTTCCAACTGAATAAAACTTTACCTTGAACAAATCAATCAATCAATCAATCAATCAATTTTTTTTTATATAGCACCAAATCACAACAAACAGTTGCCCCAAGGCGCTTTATATTGTAAGGCAAGGCCATACAATAATTATGTAAAACCCCAACGGTCAAAACGACCCCCTGTGAGCAAGCACTTGGCTACAGTGGGAAGGAAAAACTCCCTTTAACAGGAAGAAACCTCCAGCAGAACCAGGCTCAGGGAGGGGCAGTCTTCTGCTGGGACTGGTTGGGGCTGAGGGAGAGAACCAGGAAAAAGACATGCTGTGGAGGGGAGCAGAGATCGATCACTAATGATTAAATGCAGAGTGGTGCATACAGAGCAAAAAGAGAAAGAAACAGTGCATCATGGGAACCCCCCAGCAGTCTACGTCTATAGCAGCATAACTAAGGGATGGTTCAGGGTCACCTGATCCAGCCCTAACTATAAGCTTTAGCAAAAAGGAAAGTTTTAAGCCTAATCTTAAAAGTAGAGAGGGTGTCTGTCTCCCTGATCTGAATTGGGAGCTGGTTCCACAGGAGAGGAGCCTGAAAGCTGAAGGCTCTGCCTCCCATTCTACTCTTACAAACCCTAGGAACTACAAGTAAGCCTGCAGCCTGAGAGCGAAGCGCTCTATTGGGGTGATATGGTACTACGAGGTCCCTAAGATAAGATGGGACCTGATTATTCAAAACCTTATAAGTAAGAAGAAGAATTTTAAATTGTATTCTAGAATTAACAGGAAGCCAATGAAGAGAGGCCAATATGGGTGAGATATGCTCTCTCCTTCTAGTCCCCGTCAGTACTCTAGCTGCAGCATTTTGAATTAACTGAAGGCTTTTTAGGGAACTTTTCGGACAACCTGATAATAATGAATTACAATAGTCCAGCCTAGAGGAAATAAATGCATGAATTAGTTTTTCAGCATCACTCTGAGACAAGACCTTTCTAATTTTAGAGATATTGCGTAAATGCAAAAAAGCAGTCCTACATATTTAACATGCGCTTTGAATGACATATCCTGATCAAAAATGACTCCAAGATTTCTCACAGTATTACTAGAGGTCAGGGTAATGCCATCCAGAGTAAGGATCTGGTTAGACACCATGTTTCTAAGATTTGTGGGGCCAAGTACAATAACTTCAGTTTTATCTGAGTTTAAAAGCAGGAAATTAGAGGTCATCCATGTCTTTATGTCTGTAAGACAATCCTGCAGTTTAGCTAATTGGTGTGTGTCCTCTGGCTTCATGGATAGATAAAGCTGGGTATCATCTGCATAACAATGAAAATTTAAGCAATACCGTCTAATAATACTGCCTAAGGGAAGCATGTATAAAGTGAATAAAATTGGTCCTAGCACAGAACCTTGTGGAACTCCATAATTAACTTTAGTCTGTGAAGAAGATTCCCCATTTACATGAACAAATTGTAATCTATTAGACAAATATGATTCAAACCACCGCAACGCAGTGCCTTTAATACCTATGGCATGCTCTAATCTCTGTAATAAAATTTTATGGTCAACAGTATCAAAAGCAGCACTGAGGTCTAACAGAACAAGCACAGAGATGAGTCCACTGTCCGAGGCCATAAGAAGATCATTTGTAACCTTTACTAATGCTGTTTCTGTACTATGATGAATTCTAAAACCTGACTGAAACTCTTCAAATAGACCATTCCTCTGCAGATGATCAGTTAGCTGTTTTACAACTACCCTTTCAAGAATTTTGAGAGAAAAATCACAAAACCACAAACCTTATTTTACTGATGTTCTATCGACACCCAAGAGAACATTTTCTATGCCAATGATTACAAGTGTATTGTAAAAATATGAATGAAAAATTCAAATTCAGCTGAAAGTAGATTTATTCATTTTACCACAACAAACATCTGCTGTGTAGATCCAACTAAACTAGTCAAATTCTAACAAGATGAAAAACACGTTTTCTGCTGCCTACAATTGTTGATGATGCAAAATTTTATTTGTTTATATGTACTGTTAGTCTTTACTTTAGTTACTGAATCCTGAATAACTATTAAACTCCCGTCACACATAGCAAGAATGTGCAGGAACCATGCCCGATATGACAAATATTACCATAATCCGAGGCAGTCGGGAGCCCTGTCAGAACGCATCCGGAGTACCTCATCCACACCTGCATGTTGGCATCCAAAGTGCATGTACACAACAGGTAGATGACACAGACTGCTGTCAGATGGCCATAAAAGGCACTGCAGACTGCCCGATGTTTAAATGTCTGGATGGCAAACACGGTAGAGGTGGGTGGATCGATCCTAGTATCGATAATATCGATACCAATGCTGGTATTAATATTGAACAATCCTCGTGTAAAAAGATCGATACTCAAGATTTTTTTTTCTCTCCTGCACACACGGACTGCTGCGCACGCAGATTCATCAAAGTCTACTCTCTGTCTGTAAGAGCAGTGCTGCGCTGTGTCACACAACACAGAGCAGCGCCCCCCTTGTATTGTGGTTTGTCAGCCCTCTACCAAGGAGATTTTGTTTTAAGTTGTGTTGAGTGATATTTTTTTAAACAAAAATGTTGATTGTGATAAAGTATTTTGTTGTCATGTACAATGTTTGGTGAAATTCTGTCGTAGGTCCTTTGGATCCTTTGGATCTATGAAGCTTAAATATGAAAAAGTATCGGTATCGGCAATACTGGGCCTGTATTTACTTGGTATTGGATCAATACCAAAATTCCCGGTATTGCCCGCCTCTAAAACACAGGACTGGAGCGCTGTGTTCCTCATGTTTATTTAAACTTGAAGTCACAGCAATATAAGCTTTTATTCAGCTTATGTAGCACTGAAATGTAGTACAAACAGTGGGAAATTTATTTGTCATAGCACAAAACGGATTTAGCTAATGTCTCCTCGTGTTGTCAAGTTAAACCTCAATCACAAGGAACACTGACAGCAAGTATTTGCTGGGATGCTGGCATTAAACATTTTATTGTGAAATGGTGTGAGCAACATGAGTTACCTGATGTAGATTAACTTTGCTACCAGTAACATCAGCGAGCCACGCCATCTTGGAAGTACGAATGTTACAATGTTAATCAAAATAAAGGTTTCAAAATAAAGGTTTTGAAAATTAATTCTCAAAAATTTCAGAATGAAGGATGCACATCATCATGCTATGCGCAAGACATATCCAAAAGCTGAGGCCGATCTGAACAAATGGAGAGACAAATGCTTCTTGCTTTATAGATAGATGCTGTGTAAAACACTAAAACTCTGTATTTTTCAATGAGGTAAATTATAGTTCACATGATCAACAATGAAAAAATGAATGCATTTCACACTGCCACTGCAGACAAAAGTAAAAAGGGTATCAGTAACAAATTTAAAAACTGCACCGAACTCCTCATTGCACCAAATTAAAAGCATTGACAAATCAAAGAAGCTGCCTCTAAGTCTTTAAGCTTAGACTTAAACTCGTTCAGAGAAACTAGGCAGTAAAGTTGTAAAACATCTTGCAGCTTGTTCCATGCATTTGGGGCAGAATAAGCAAATGCCTTTTTCCCAAGCTCGGTACAAACATTTGGGACTGAAAGTAAGTAAAGGTCATCAGAGCGCAAAGAATATTGTCCAGTACTCCGTGGCTTGGTAAGGACACATAGGTAACATGGAAGCAGACCTAAAATCGCCTTGTATATAACAGTATACCAATGATGAAGCCTGCGGGTAGCCAAAGAAGGCCATCTGAGAATATAACTCACAATGATGAGTCTAGACTAAATACAATTCTGTGAAGACACTGGGCAGAGGCACGCATGTACAAAACATCACCATAGTCCAGCACTGATAAAAAAAAAGTTGCAGTAACAAGCTGCTTTTTTACATTAAATACAACTTATTGCGAAAATAAAAACCCCAATTTCAATCTGTTTTTTTCACAAGTTGAAGAACATGCATTGTGAAATTTAGGGAGACATCAATTAAAATACCCAGATATTTATAATAACTAATAGACTCAATGATCCTTCCATCCAGGGTGACCACAACAGGAATGTGTGCTCTGAGCTTTGAGTTGCTAAGATCATGAGTTTGGTCTTTTCAGCATTAAGAACAAGCTTTAGCTGATGTAGGTTACCCTGGATAACATTAAAAGCATCCTGCAGGTGCTTAATGGCCGGGGCAAAGAGTAGATGCACAGCAGTAAATGGCATAGAAATGAACATTAGCATCAATCCACATTTTGACCCAGATCATTTATATATGGCCTAAATAAAAGTGGACCTAAAATAGAGCCCTGTGGTACACCCTTGGAGACTGATACAAATTCAGAGCATAGACATCATATGAAATGCAATGAGATCTGTCACTAAGATAGTCGGAAAACCAGGCAACAGATTTCTCAGAAAAGTCCTAACTGCAAAAGTCTAAACTTTAAGACATCATGATCATCCATATCAAAAGCTTTAGACAATTCTATAAGGGCGAAGCATAGTGCTGTTCTTATCAAGTGCAACCAATATGTCATTTACCACTTTCAGAGCAGCTGTGACCGTACTGTGCTTTTTCTTAAAGCCTGATTGATATGTGCTCCCTGTCTGTAGTGAGCGCCTTGTGTGGCAGCACCCTACATCGGGGTGAATGTGACACATTATGTAGAATGCTTTGAGTGTCTGTTGCAGATGGAAAAGTGCTATATAAATGCAGTCCATTTACCATTTTTACCATTTTAGAAAGAATGCTATTGTCGCACAAAAACTGCTTTAATTGGTTACTTGTTGTGTGTTGGGGGGTTTGGCTGGACATTTGGGTGTTCTTTTCTTTTCTTTGCTCTCCAGGTGGTATGCAAACTGATTTATTGTCTGTGGAGGAGGTGCTGGCAGAAGAGTCCTTCACCCTCATCAACGTAATGTGCAGCACCTGTGGATGGTGCTCACGTGCAACCTTGAAGACTTTCAGCTGAAGCAGATAATGAGATGGCGTTCTGCATTTAAGCCATGTGTGATTCAAGCAGAATTGCCGGGAAGTTGACCTTGTGATGTTCGTTTGTGAGACGCTGAGGACCGTGCCTGGGTTTGACACATCGTGCTTGTGAAGGAGGACGGGTGAGGGACACATGCTGTCAGCACACATCAGAGGTGATTGATTGTCGGAATAATTGTTAACAGTAACTTGGTATTTTGTTACGCAGTATATCTGAACATTGATGAGAATTGTGCAGCTCGCTTCTCACTGCCGTGGCGTGCGGACTGATGATCCTCCACCTGTTGTGAGAAGCTGCTCATTACATAAAGCTTAAATTCAGACCTGAATGTGTTGCTGATAGTGTGTGCCTTTGAAGGATATTAGTTGTAGCTGCTGACTTACCTCACCTTTTCTATCCTTCGCAGAGTCGGTTTGTCGTGTCCACCTGGGGGGTGTTGGCGGTGAACGTGAGTCCAGAAGCGTCAGGCTTCGATCCGTTTGGGCGCTGGAGAGCGTGCCGTCCTTCACTCCGCCAGACTGACGCAGTTTACGTTTGTACACTTTGTATTGCAACAGAAGGGGAAAAATAAAATGTTTTGTTATTGGAACTGCTTTCTGGTTGTTTTAGCGCTGGGTTCCATCAGACGCAGGTCCACTCCTCAACGCGCGTCGACACATAACAGTTACTAACTAGAGTTTCAAGGATTTTGGCCAGCACTGATAGGTTTGATATCAGCCTATAGTTGTTTAAGCAAGCTGGGTCACCTCCCTTCAAATAAGGGAGAGCAAAAGCGGATTTCCACTGCCTAGGAACAACCTTAGTTTCCACTTCTCCAGACACCACACTGACTTTCTTTTTGTGTCGCTGTTCAACTCTTTTGGATTTACTTTACTTAAAGTACATTTGATATGAGAAATTTACTTTGATACTTAAGTACATCCATCCATCCATCCATCCATTTCTTTCGCTTTATCCAGAGTCGGGTCGCGGGGGCAGCAGCTCAAGCAAAGCTGCCCAGACCTCCCGATCCACACACACCTCCCCCAGCTCCTCCGGGGGAACCCCAAGGTGTTCCCAATCCAACCGAGAGACGTAGTCCCTCCAGCGTGTCCTGGGTCTTCCCTGGTGCCTCCTCCCGATGGGACATGCCTGGAACACCTCTCCAGTGAGGCGTCCAGGGGGCATAAGGAAAAGATGCCCGAGCCACCTCAACTGGCTCCTTTCGACATGGAGGAGCAGCGGCTCGACTCCAAACTCCTCCTGAGTGACCGAGCTCCTCACCATATCTCTAAGAGAGCGCCCAGCCACCCTGCAGAGGAAACTCATCTCGGCCGCTTGTACTCGCGATCTCGTTCTTTCGGTCATGAGCCAAATCTCATGACCATAGGTGAGGATCAGAACATAGATCGATCGTAAATTGATTGCTTTGCCCCCCTACTCAGCTTTCCTCTTCACCACGACGGTCCGATACAGCGACCGCATCACTGCAGATGCTGCACCGATCCATCTGTCGATCTCACACTCCATCCGTCCCTCACTCGTGAACAAGACCCCAAGATACTTAAACTCCTCCACTTGAGGCAAGGACACTCCACCGACCTGAAGAGGGCAAAGCACCTTTTTCCGGTCGAGAACCATGGCCTCGGATTTGGAGGTGCTGATTTTCATCCCGGACGCTTCACACTCGGCTGCAAACTGCCTCAGTGCATGCTGAAGGTGCTGATTTGATGAAGCCAACAGAACCACATCGTCCGCAAACAGCAGAGATGAGATTCTGTGGTTCCTAAACGAGACCCCCTCTACACCCTGGCTGCACCTAGAAATTCTGTCCATAAAGATAATGAACAGAACCAGTGACAAAGGGCAGCCCTGGAGAGGCCAACGTGCACTGGAAACAGGTTTGACTTACTACCGGCAATGCGAACCAAGCTCCTGCTGCGGTCGTACAGGGAACGGATAGCCCTTAGCAAAGGCCCCCGGACCCTGTACTCCCGGAGCACCCCCCACAGGGTGCCCGAGGGACACGGTCAAACGCCTTCTCCGGATCCACAAAGCACATGTGGACTGGTTGGGTGAACTCCCATGAACCCTCGAGCACCCGATGAAGCGTGTAGAGCTGGTCCAGTGTGCCACGACCAGGACGAAAACCACACTGCTCCTCCTGAATCCGAGGTTCGACTATCGGTCGAATTCCCCTCCTCTGGAATAGACCTTACCGGGGAGGCTGAGGAGTATGATCCCCCTGTAGTTGGAACACACCCTCCGGTCCCCCTTCTTAAACAGAGGGACCACCACCCCGGTCTGCCAATCCAGAGGCACTGTCCCCAACCGCCACGCGATGTTGCAGAGGCATGTCAGCCAGACAGTTCCACAACATCCAGAGATTTAAGGTACTCAGGACGGATTTCATCCACCCCAGGATCGTTGCCACCGAGGACTTCGGCCTGGGTAATGGATGAGTCTGCCTCTGCTTCCTCTTCGGAAGACGTGACAATGGGATTGAGGAGATCCTCGAAGTATTCCTTTCACCGCCCGACAACATCCCCAGTCAGGGTCAACAGCACCCCACCCGCACCGTAGACAGTGCTGGTGGAGAGCTACTTCACCTCCTGAGGCGTCAGACTGTTTGCCAGAATTTCTTCGAGGCCGACCGATAGTCCTCCTCCATGGCCTCCCCAAACTCCTCCCAGACCCGGGTTTTTGCCTCTGCGACCACACGGCTGCGGCACGCTTGGCCTGCCAGTACCTGTCAGCTGCCTCCGGGGTCCCACCTACCAACAAAGACAAGTAGGACCCCTTCTTCAGCTTGACAGTATCCCTTACTTCCGGCGTCCACCACTGGGTTCGGGGATTGCCGCAGCGACAGGCACCAGAGACCTTGTGACCACAGCTATGAGCAGCTGCATCGACAATGGAGGTGGAGAACATGGTCCACTCGGACTCCATGTCTCCAACCTCCCCCGGGATCTGGGAAAAGCTCTCCCGGAGGTGGGAGTTGAAGACCTTACTGACAGAGGGCTCTGCCAGTCATTCCCAGCAGAACCTCATGATACGTTTGGGCCTGCCAGGTCTAACCGGCTTCCTCCCCTCCCAGCGGATCCAACGCACCACCAGGTGGTGATCGGTCGACAGCTCAGCCCCTCTCTTCACTCGAGTGTCCGAGACACATGGCTGAAGGTCAGATGATACGACTACAAAGTCGATCATCGACCTCCGGCTCAGGGGTCCTGGTGCCACGTGCACTTATGGACACCCTTGTGCTCGAACATGGTGTTCGTGATGGACAAGCTGTGACTAGCACAGAAGTCCACTCAGGTTCAGATCGGGGAGGCCGTTCTTCCCGATCACCCCCCTCCAGGTCTCACTGTCGCCGCCACGTGGACATTGAAATCCCCCAGGAGAGCAATGGAGTCCCCAGTCGGAGCGCTATCTAGTACCCCTCCCAGGGACTCCAAGAAGGTCGGGTACTCTGCACAGCCGCTCGGCCCGTAGGCCGAGACAACAGTGAGAGACCTGTCTCCGACCCGAAGGCGTAGGGACGCGACCCTCTCATTCACCAGAGTGAAACTCCAACACATGGTGGACTGAGCTGGGAGCAATAAGCAATGCGACCCCAGCTCTCCGCCTCTCCCCGTGGGCAACGCCAGAAAAGTGGAGTGTCCAGCCCCTCTCCAGGAGTTGGGTACCAGAGCCCAAGCTGTGCATGGAGGTGAGCCCAACTATCTCTAGTCGGTATCTCTCAACCTCCCGCACAAGCTCAGGTTCCTTCCCCCCCAGTGAGGTGACATTCCACCTCCCAACAACCAGGGGCTGTAAGCGCGGACCAGGCCGCCGGGCCACCCACCCTCGACCGCCAACCCAGTCATCTCTGCACCCAACCCCCATGGCCCCCTCTGCAGGTGGTGAACCCACAGAGGGTGGGCCCACGTCGCTCTTTGGCTGAGCCCGGCTGGGCCCCATGGGCTAAGGCCCGACCACCAGGCGCTCGCGTGCGAGCCCCAACCACAGGCCACATTATTACTGTACACTTACTGTACTTAGTACAGTAAGTGTCAAATACTTTAAGACTTTTACTCAAGTAATTTTTTAAAGGAGAGTAGAGAAGCTTGAATCTTTGACTGGACTGGGTTGCTTGACTTGAGGACATTTCGCTTCAAATCACAGAAGCTTCCTCAGCTAAAATTCTTTCTCTGGTAGTCTGACTTAGAGCAAGAATTTTAGCTGAGGAAGCTTCTGTGATTTGAAGCGAAATGTCCTCACGTGAAGCAACCCAGTCCAGTCGAAGATTCAAGCTTCTCTACTATGGAAACCACCTGGACAGCTGAGAGCCTACACAGAAACATTTTTAAAGGAGACTTTAACTTTTACCAAAGTAATTTTATGGTAAGATACTTGTGCTTACACTCAAGTATCACTTTGAGTTACTTTATACAAGACTGTCTTCCGGTCTCACAAGGCAAGACTGTAGTCCTCACTGTTGTGGACAGATTATCTGAGATGGTTCTTTTTATTCCATTGTCCAAATTTTCCTCAGCTGGCCGAGGTTGTGTTGACTAATGTTTTCAGACTGCACGGCTTCCCGCAGGATATCGTCTCAGACCTGGAACCTCAATTTGTTTGCATTTTTGGAAGGGGTTCTGGGGTTTCTCTGTACCTCTGTGAGCCTCACCTCCAGCTTACCCACAATGTAATGGACAAACTGAATGAGTAAATCAGAGTCGGAGAAGGGGCTCCGGATTCTCACCTCACAACACTCAGCCTCCTGGGCAGAAAGTCCAGTAATATTAGGTCATTTTTTTGGCCAAGGTCAGAAAAAAAAATGAGTAGAATGCTGAAATTGCTGGATCCAGTCCTTTAACATCCTAAATAACATACTAAAAGTCCCCATGTATCCTCCTTGAGCTTTTCGTGGTATGACGTCATGATGCCATAAGTGTCATGGATGTCAAAAATATGTGTTTCACACATGTTCATCATTTAATTATTTGCAATGGTATAATTATGTATCTTCTTTGTTTGATACAAGTGTTTCATCCTTCAACAAAAAACAAAAAACCCTGAGACCATCACTGCCACGATTTAACTTTAAACAGCATTGCTTGTTTTGTGGCGATAATTGAGATGTATCAGAAACAAAAAAGCCTCTGAGCAGAGGGGAAGATGAGTTCAGTTTTCGATTCACTAGTACTCAAAAATGAAACATTAGATTTCCAGTTGAATTATTTTGATGAATGTGACTTCATCTGTGACTTATCCACAAAAATGAAAATCCTCTTAATAACCTTTCATGTAGGCACAGTGATTCGAACTGTAAACCCAAGTCCCCAAGTTTGAAAAATTACTTGGAACACCTATCCTGGATTGTATAGTGTCCTATTTTAAGAGTATGTTGTGGTTCTTCAACATTCCAGTGAAAATCCCTACTATGAGGTAATTCAACATGATGACATCATATTATGACATCATAAATGAGGTCATGACATGATGACCTCATGCTCTTTTGTTTATTTACATTTATGTCAATGTTCAAAAGCACTGTATGGCTGTTAGTAATCAAAAATATACACTTGTATACGAAATTATTTATCTGGATGAGGCCATTTCTCATGTAAATATAAGCTGTGACATCATGTCATAATGGTGAAAGCTCACTGAGGATATACAGGGTCATTATGTATGTTATCAAGGCTACTGAGGGGAGAGCATACACCAGTTTTCAGCTTTTTACTCATTTTTCCAACCTTTTGCCAATTTTGACTGGACAAAGATAAGCTTGTTTGGATTGAAGTGGCACATAACAGCTTACCCTCCTAATCGTCTGGATGCTCACCTTCGCATATCATTCACAATTCTCACCCTGCACTGTTTTCTTCCACAGACACTGATTCCTCTGTTCCTTCTGCATTGGCTCTGGTGAGGCGGTGTAGAAGAACCTGGTTGCGGGTCCGTCAAGCTCTGCTCAACACCTCCACCATATACAAGTCAGCTGCTGATCACAGGAGAACGGCTGCTCCCACTTATGTGCCTGGGAAGAAAGTTTGGCTGTCAAGTCAAGACCTGCCCCTTTGGGGCACCTGCAAGAGGCTCTCCCTCATGTTCGTTGGACCGTTTCCTATTGCCAAGGTGGTCAACCCGGTATCCATCTAAATCAAGCTTCCCAGGGTCATCCAGGTCCGTCTGACCTTTCACATCAGCCACATCAAGTCCAGTCGACTTTTACCTCCAGCCAGGCCCCCTCTGCCCACCCGGTTTGGCTGCAGCGGGCCTTTGTTCACCGTGCAGAGGCTCCTGTCTTCTCGTCATTGGGATCAAGGGGTTCAGTACCTCCTGTACTAGGAGGGACACAGGCCAGAGGAGCGATCCTGGGTGCCATCCCACTTCGTTATGGACCCTAGTCTCATGCGGGACTTTCATGCTTTGCACCCTGATACTCCTTTGTCACTGGGGTTTAGCTTTTTTTGGGGGGGGGGGGATGTGATGTTGTGGTTGGGCTGGTGGATTTTGTTTGATGGGATTTTATTGTTTGCTTCTGATGGCTGGCTTCATGTTCCCTGCATTCTCCTGTCCTTTGTCTGGGATGTTTGGTGTGTCTTACCTGTTGTCCTCCACTTGCCATGCCCATTCCTGCTCTTTCCTCCTTACCTGTTTCCCATTACCTCTGATCACCACCTGTATTTAATCCTCATGTTTCCCTCCTGCCTTTGCCAATCATTTGTGCTTATGTCAGCGTTTCCAGCCTTGTTTTCTCATTCATGTCTTGCCATGTACCGACTATTCACTTGTTTGCTTTTTTACCTCGCCTGCCATATCATGTTTTGGATACTGTTGCTGATCTTTGTTTGCTGCTCTGTGTACTGAACCCTGCCTGGTAACTAAGTAAAGCCTTTTGAACTTCCGCTTTTGAGTCCAAGTCTCGCAATTATGTCCCGCCTTTTCATGTCTTTTCAACTGAGAGCCTACACAGAAACTTTTCATGTCTGAGTTCCTGACACACCCTCTTTGTTTAGATATCCAGAAAATGTTTTTGTTTTTTTAAAGAGTATAGCCATGCCATTTCATAACGTTTTAGTGACTTCATCATCAGCCATATCATGTATTGACAAATGATTTTCTGATCAATATAACCTGTGAATCACTTCTCCAGCCGCATTGGTAGTGGTAATATCCTGGAAAATGCATTTTGACAGCTGACCATCATGGTGGAATGCCACCAAAAAAAGGATATTCATACAAGAAAACAGACTTCATCTAAGCTGGAGTCTCCTATGTGACTTATGTTAAATTATAGTTGAAATTTCGTGTCTTCTTTTAAAGGAAAGCCTTCTTTATTCCACTCCCCATAAAGCTGTATACCTGGTGATTCTACAGGTAAATGTTGCACAAGTCATGCTTATTTGTCTCCTTGACTACTCTTACGGGCCTCCTGGCTTGTGTGGTGAAGCCCTTTGAAATGGTCCAGAATGTGGACTGTCTGGTTTTATTCAACCATAAGGGTCAAGCTCTATTGGCTACCTATTGCTACCTCCAAGAAGCTCCTGTCTCTAGTGCTTGCTTACTCATCTACATAAATGCAATCAGAAAGGCTTACCCTATCCCTCAGCTGATGCGCTCCTCGGAGGAACAGCATCTGGTCCTGCCATCCCTACAGACAAGGCAATCCAGTCTATTGTTGTTTGTGGTTCCCCAGCAGTTGAATGAGCTACCAGGCCTCTCTTCACTGGCTTCCTGTTCCTGCAAGGTATGACTTTAAGGTTTTGTTACTAACTTACAAAATCATTCACGGACAAACGCCTCCTTCCCTGGTCTATCTACAACCCCAATTCCAATGAAGTTGGGACATTGGGTAAAATGTAAATAAGAACAGAACACAATGATTTGTAAATCCTCTTCAACCTATATTCAATTGAATACACCACAAACACAAGATATTTAATGTTCAAACTGATAAACTTTATTGTTTTTGTGCAAATATTTGCTCATTTTGAAATGATGCCTGCAACACGTTTCAAAAAAGCTGAGACAGTGGTATGTTTACCACTGTGTTACATCACCTTTCTTTTTAACAACACTCAATATGTTTTTGGGAACTGAGGACACTAATTGTTGAAGCTTTGTAGGTGGAATTCTTTCCCATTCTTGTTTGATGTACGACTTCAGTTGTTCAACAGTCCGGGGTCTCCGTTGTCGTATTTTGTGCTTCATAATGCACCACACATTTTCAGTGGGTGACAGGTCTGGACTGCAGGCAGACCATTCTAGTACCTGCACTCTTTTACTACGAAGCCACGCTGTTGTAACACGTGCAGAAGGTGGCTTGGCATTGACGTTGCTTGGATAGCAGCATGTGTTGCTACAAAACCTGGATGTACCTTTCAACATTGATGGTGCCATCACAGATGTGTAAGTTGCCCATGCCATGGGCACTAACACACCCCCCATACCATCACAGATGCTGGCTTTTGAACTTTGCACTGGTAACAGTCTAAATGTCTTTTTCCTCTTTTGTCCGGAGGACACATGTCCATGATTTCCAAAAACAATCTGAAATGTGGACTCATCAGACCACAGCACACTTTTCCAATTTGCATCTGTCCACTTCAAATGAGCTCGGGCCCAGAGAAGGCGGCGGTGTTTCTGGATGTTGTTGATGTATGGCTTTCACTTTGTATTTAACTTGCACTTGTAGATGTAGAGATGAACTGTGTTAACTGACAGTGGTTTTCCGAAGTGTTCCTGAGCCCACGCGGTAAGATCCTTTATGCAATGATGTCGGTTTTTATTGCAGTGCCACCTGAGGGATCAAAGGTCACGGGCATTCAATGTTGGTTTTCGGCCTTGCCGCTTACGTGTAGAAAGTTCTCCAGATTCTCTGAATCTTCTGATTATATTATGGACTGTAGATGATGGAATCCATAAATTCCTTGTAACTGAATGTTGAGAAACATTGTTCTTAAACTGTTGGACTATTTTTTCACGCAGTTGTTCACAAAGTGGTGATCCTCACCCCATCTTTGCTTGTGAATGGTTGAGCCTTTTGGGGATGCTCCTTTTATACCCAATCATGACACTCACCTGTTTCCAATTAGGTGTTCTTTGAGCATTCATCAACTTTCCCAGTCTTTTGTTGCCCCTGTCCCAACTTTTTTGAAATGTGTTGCAGGCATCCATTTCAAAACTTGCAAATATTTGCACAAAAACAAAATGTCTATCAGTTTGAAGATTAAATATGTTGTCTTTGTGGTGTATTCAATTGAGTATAGGTTGAAAAGTATTTGTAATCATTGTATTCTGTTTTCATTTGCATTTTACACAATGTTCCATCTTCATTGGAATTGGGGTTGTAATTGAGCCTTTTTTACCGGTGTTCTGTGTTTTCAGCATGTAGGATTTTGGTTTCCCTAAGGTTAAAAACAAGTCAGTAGGCCACAGAATGTTCTCATTGTATGACTAGCATACACACAGTGAGGCCAATAAGTATTTGATCCACTGTCGATTTTGCAGGTTTTCCCATCTACAAAGAAAGGAGAGCTTTGTTAATTGTTATTGTAGCTTGGTGAGAAGACAGCAACTGTTGGTGCAATTATTAGAAAGTGGAAGAAACACAAGATGACTGTCAATCTTCCTTGGTCGGGGCTCCATGCAAGATCTCACTTTGTGTTGTACGGATGATTCTGAGAAAGCCCAGAACTACACAGAAGGATCTGGTCAATGACCTGAAGAGAGCTGGGACCACAGTCGCAAAGATGACATTAGTAATGTCATGATTTGAAATCCTTCAGGGCATGCAACGTCCTGCTGCCCAAGCCAACACATGTCCAGGCCCATTTGAAAGTTCCACGGACGCGTGGGATAAGAGAGAAAGAAATGAAATAAGAAATTCTGAAACTTTATATCAGCAATAAACAAACATGTTTATTAAGTAACAGGGCCTGTAAATTATTTGTTTAAGGACAGAAGTTAGTATATACAACTTCAGCTGGCTTCTACAGCTGTGCAGTGGAGAGTGTCCTGTCCTGCTGTGTCCCTGTGTGGTATGGTGGCTGCACGGTGGCGGAGAAGAAAGCGCTGCAGCGGGTGGTGAAGTCTGCACAGAGGACCATCGGATGCAGCTTACCACCCATTGAGGACATCTGCATCTCCAGATGTAGAGACAGAGCCACCTGCATCCTCCGAGACTCCACCCACCCTGCGCACAGTCTGTTCACACCCCTTCCCTCTGGAAGGAGGCTGTGCAGCATCTGGGCAAAAACGTCCAGACTGAAAAACAGCTTCTACCCGAATGCTGTCAGACTGTTGAACAATTCAACATCCACCATCAAACTGTGAACATTGCACTAACATGCACATTTTCACCTTCTTAATACTCTAACGCTGCTGCTGCTGCCGATCCTGTGCCTTGTATATATATTCTATGGCCACAGGGGTGCACATATTGTACATTGCAAAAGTTTATATTGCAAAAGTTTATACAAGAGGTTAGGTTAAAAAAAATTGTCCCAGTTAACTACACCAAGACCTGGAGAAACTGCATTTCGTTCTGCCTGTAAGAGTCAAGTGACAATAAAAGTGAGTCTGAGTTCATTACTGGCAGATTTTACTGTAAGCTTCAATTGCGTCAACACCTAATAAAAGAGTACTATATATTTTAGTCATGGTCATAAAACGTTATGTACATTTTAAATTTAGCCTTTATTTAACCAAGTTAGTCCCATTGAGATCGAGACCTCTTTTACAAGTGAGACCTGGACAATTATAAAGTTTCCACCCAACCTGCATGTCCTTGGATGTGGGATGCCCACACACCTTATTGACACCTTTAGGCTCCTGGCTTAATACAAGAATAGATAAAACATGGGCAAAATATGAATTAGGCCCATGCCTCTCTGTGGCTAATGTTAGCGCCGTGCTAGTCAAAAATGTGTTGGTTTGGCTCCCATTAGTCCATGTCTGGTATAATCAAGTGTAACATGTTCATTTATTAAGTGTTATAATTACACAAAATTATCCTTTTGTTCATTTGTGTTGTGTATGTACCTGGCGTTTTATACTGTGTGCTGCCTTGGTCCTCCAGCCTCTTCTCCTTTGGTTTTGTTTCTTCTTCGTGTGACCTTTGCTTGCCCCATGTATAAATAGGGGGTTTGACCGCTGCCTCTTCCCTTTTGTAAAGTCCGACATTGGGAAGAGGTAAGTCATCTGTGGTAATCCTTGGTTTTGAGTGTACATTATACATTATTTTGGTTTTATTTCCATCTGCTGATGTATTTTACGTGCATATATTGAGTTCCATTATTCGTCCTTTGTTTTAATTTTGTCCTGTTAAGTTGCGTGGGAAGATGCTAACTTTGCGACATCTTCTTCCCCTGTAGTTTGGGCTGGATTTGTGTTAGCGGCACATACATGACACGTTTTTCACGTTTGTCCGCCAGGTATGTTGTTTTGCCCTTTTGTAAAGTCCGATATTGGGAAGAGTTTGGGCTGGATTTGTGTTAGCGGCACATACATGACATGTTTTTCACGTTTGTCCGCCAGAATAAACGGAGACTGCCTCCAAAGACATCACTGTGTCCCGTAGCTCTGTCCTGCACCGCAAATAACACAATGCAGAAATCCACTGGTCACACAAGCTTCAAGCAAGTTCTGTCATTTCTGGCTAAAATGGGTTTGTGCTCACATCAGGTTCCGTTACCTTAAAGTGTCTTTTGATATTCACAGTGTCGTGATCATGGTAGAAAGGCCCTGCCATTTGAAGCTAGCTGCTCCCTCGTGGTAGCTTCGTGGTGGTTCTATGTGACGAATCCCAGTCGATGAGCCCCCAGCCTTAGTCTCCTCTTCTTCTCAGTGGTCTCTTAATCGTAGTATAAAGACTGAACAGGCAAATTAACTTGTTGAACATAAACTTTCATTTGCCAAAAAAAACAAAAAAAAAAACGGAGAGCAGCGCTGTTAGTCAGCTTAAGTCTTCTTCTCTTTTGTTCAACAGCGGGTTTTAACCATGGAAATAGAGACCTGGAATGGACGTCACGTGACTAACGGTGTGCCGCCAGCGGTCATTACTAAGGGTGGGAAGAGAGCAACCTTGAGCCAGTTAAACAGAAGCGAAATGAGGGGAAAAAAAGGCAGCCAGTGCTTCACTATCACTGCACCAACTACAAAAACAAATTCTCCAATACTAAAATGAACTATACAATAGCTTAATGTAATTATGTAAAACAAATGTCTATTTTAAAGTCGTTATGCCGCAATTAAATATCGATATACTGAGACTATTAACTCACGCCATAAGTTCTTTACATTAAGCTGCGTTCACATGCATACAATATAGAAACAAAATGTTTATATATATATATATATATATATATATTAATATATATATATATACACGAGGGCTGTCAATAAAGTATAGGTCCTTTTAATTTTTTCAAAAACTATATGGATTTCATTCATATGTTTTTACGTCAGACATGCTTGAACCCTCGTGCGCATGCGTGAGTTTTCCACGCCTGTCGGTGACGTCATTCACCTGTGAGCACTCCTTGTGGGAGGAGTCGTCCAGCCCCTCGTCGGAATTCCTTTGTCTGAGCGCGGTGCGGCAGCACAGGAAAAACACCTCCGTGTTGATAACCATTTGTAAATCCAGGCAGCTTTGATGGCTTTCAGTGGAGTGAGTATATGAGAAATTGTTTGACAGCTGGACATGTTCCAACTTGTCCTTAAGGCTTCCAACAGAGGTGTTTTTCCTGTGGCGGAGCGTCGCGGCGGCTGGGAGCCGACGCTGCAATCCGTCCGCACGTCTTTCATTAAAAAAATCTCCTTTAACAGTGGAATATCCAGATAAAATGCTGAAACCGACTTCTTCTGAAACTTCACTGTTCTCTCACGATGTCCTGGATCAATAGAGCCTGAAATGTGGAGGTTTTCAGCTTGAAACAGGCCGACGACGGCGCCTGAGAGCGCTGCACGACGTCTTGCACCGTGGGAAGTCCTTAAAGCGACAGTATCACCTCAAAATCTCTCATCAGCCGTTAAAATTTTCACCGAAAACCATCTTAATTTTTCAAACTGTGTCCACTTCGATGTGTCTCACAGGTTTAGAAAAAATTTAGATCAAACAAAGCACCAGTCTCTCAGCAACTTCTCAGACAAAGGAATTCCGACGAGGGGCTGGACGACTCCTCCCAGAAGGAGTGCTCACAGGCGAATGACGTCACCGACAAGCATGGAAAAACTCACGCATGCGCACGAGGGTTCAAGCATGTCTGACGTAAAAACATATGAATGAAATCCATATAGTTTTTGAAAAAAATAAAAAGGACCTATACTTTATGACAGACCTCGTATATATATATTATATTATATATATATATATATATATATATATATATATATATATATATATATATATATATATATATATATATATATATAAACTTACAGTTGTTTAATATGATATGAAAATTCAGTAAGGTATATCTTATATATTATAATTCCAATTCTAAGGTGGAACTATGCTAGTATATAAAGGTATATCTAAATATCTAAAAAGGAACAGTAAAATAGGAGAGTAGAAGAAAGAGTAGAGTAGAGCACTTAGGTGCCTGGTCTTGAGAACCAGGGATGGTGAATGGCTTTATATCTACTTGTAAAAAAATGCTAGTAAAAATCATATATATGTTGTTGTCATTAAAAGACTAGCAGCGATATTACAGTGGAAAAAGCAGCAAGGTAAATGATCACAATGGCAAGGCATACTTCAGATTTATATTTTAATACATAAGGATTTTTTTTATCTGAGCTTTTAATCAGCTTGAATACAACTTACAAGGCTTCATTTATAAAAATCCATTGAGAATTATGACAGGAAAAAAAACCCCCACAGTAAATTCCCCAAATTTCCACACATTACATAAACAGTTTTTTTCCTACCCAGGCATGTATGGGTTCATTAGAAAGAGTAATTAAAGGGCTTTAAAACAAGCCTAATTTTATTAAAATCTGTTAACAATAGTGAAAAATATAGTGAGAAAAGCAGCACAATTTGTCATAATTTCCCCAAATTTCTGCATTATACATAAAGTTTTTTTTCACCCACACATGCATAGGTTCATTGGAAAGAGCTTTCAAAGTGCTCTAAAACAAGCCTACATTTATTAAATCCGTTAAGAAATAGCGATGCTAAGTGCAAAAAAAAGTGGTCAGTTTATTATTGAGACGCACATCTCCACCCTTAGTAATGGCGCCTTCCTGTCTGAGCGACACTAATAGATTGACCATTCCAGGTCTATATTTCCATGGTTTTTAACCCAACTCGGTGCACTACTGCCAACGTTTGGTGGTGAGCACTGCAAACAACTGTGAAGCGCTGCAAGCATATTGTTAACAAATAAGTTAAAATGAGCGAAGTGCCGCTCAGCGGCGCAAAGCTCACTCATGGTACATGGCGTCCAAAACAGGAAGTGCCAATTTTCAAATCCACAGTAAAACAGGAAATGTTCAAATGTCAAACATTTCCTGGATCGACAGACGAGATCCCATGGAATCTCGCAGGAACTCAATGGCAAGCTCACACTCAACAGGAAGTGCCAAATTCCCACTCACAGTGAAACAGGAAATGTTCAAATGTTGAACACTTCCTGGCATGGGTGGAGCTAGAGTGGAGGCTAGGGTTTCACTGGACTCCCCTGAAATCTGATTGGACACAGATGAATGACATGTCACAGCTATGGATGCAATCCCCAAGGTGTGTTGATGCTGTTTAAGGGAGGGGTGCTATCTTCTATGAGACCCCCTGATTTGCCAATTTTTGAATCCTCTCTGGGCAAAATATGTTTTTCTTCCAGCCCTACCATGAGAAACAAAAAAATTAGATTGTTATTCCAGAAAAACATTGCTACTATTCCTTATGTTATTCATTATTGGAAGCAGTTGTGCCTGATATTAACTGGACTACTGTATGGACTTTATCTCATAAATACTTTATTACTAACAAAGTTTGAGATGTGTGCTTCAAACTCTCCACAGATGCTACCCTGCAAAAAAGTCTCTTCACAAGGACATAGAATGCAGCTGCCTTTTTGTTCTCAGGCCAATGAAACTGTCATCCATCTCTTTGGACATGCCCTCTAACTGTTGCATTTTGGAAAGATGTCATTCACTTTATAGTCTAATATTCTTGGTAACTTCTATCTATTGTACTCTGATGTGCTCTTTGGTTTCTATAATTTGTGACCATTTAAAAACCTTTGTGAAGAACCGTAAAGACAAAGAGGAAACTTTTATAAAAAAAAAAACAAAAAAAAAAACAAAAAGACCTGCATTTTCAAATCAGTGAGTCACATTGACTGCTGGGTTCCTCCTGTCCAGTAGTTTGTGCTGTGTACCACAAAAAAATCCACCTTAGAAGAAGCAAAATGGTTGCTTCAGATTTGAACTGAACATGTCGTTTGAACTATGGACTTCTAATCACAGAAAACTTATATTGGTGAGTAAATGACTGTATTTTATGCCAGAAATGAGGTCCAGGTTGTTAAAGCAGCATTTCTCCTTTAATTCGGGTTGGCTTATGTACACATTTTTAAACTTAAGACAGTAGCTTGTTCATGTTGGCTCATTAGTGCAGCAGATACTGAAACAATCCTTCAATGGTGATACAAGCATCAAATTCAGCACAAATACAGCTGGAGCAAAATTAATGGAGCACCTTTAACTTTGACGCCTGTACAGACTGAAACTGACCTTTGTCACCAATCTTCCCTGCTTCACCTCATAACTCCATAACATTCAGTCACAAATTGTCCAAACTATACCTTTTTGGATCTTTATGATCAGGTAAATAATGTGGTGTAGTTTTCTATATGATTGGAGCATCTTTTAATTTAGACCAGGGGTGGGCAATTTGTTCCAGAAAGGGCGAAGAGGGTGCAGGTTTTCTTTGCAGCCACTGACTCCAGGTGATTTTACTGATTAATATCACTTTGAGAATATGGAATCAGTTAATGAGTGAAAGCAATTTTTTGTCTAATGTTTGCTTCCATACAAACATTAGACAAACATCACGAACATTACATGAACATTCACAACATGCTGAACAGTAAACATTCTATGAACGTTTGATTGATGTTTGCAAATGTTCTCTTACGGGTGGGGATTACCTAGATTTACAGAATTTGATAATATCTCACTAGGCATGCTGACAAAACTCGAATGTCTACAAAAACATAACCTCCTTATTTGATCCTATACCAACAAACTGTTAAGGACCTGTGGCCCACTCTTGGGCCAACGGTGCTGGAAATGATTAATCTCTCATTAACTTCTGGATCTGTTCCTAAATGTTTCAAATCTGCAGTGATTAAACATTACTTAAGAAATCTTGACCCTAGTATATTGAAAAACTATAGGCCAATATCAATCTATCATTTTGCTCTAAAATTCTGGAAAAGGTGGTTTCACAGGCAGCTCGTGGACCACCTTACTGAGAATCATCTCTTTGAGCCACTGCAGTCTGCTTTTAGAAAATATAATTCAACAGAGACGGCTCTCACTAAAGTGTTGAATGATCTTCTGCTTGCAATGGATTTGGACACCACTACAGTTCTGGTGCTGTTCAATCTCAGTGCTGTGTTTGACACCTTGGAGCTTCAAACTCTACTCGATAGGCTGGAGAATCATTTTAGGATACTAGGAGTGCACTTGCATGGTTGACATCATACCAGACCAATCATTCTCACTGTGTTTTGTACAGTAACACTAACTCTAACCTTAGTGACATGAAATTTGGTGTTCCACAGGGGTCCGTCTTAGGCTCCCTGCGGTGATGCCGACCAGTGCTGTGACCGGCCTGCCTGATGAGAACACAGAACACAATGCCCTGTAAAAAAAAAAAAAAAAAAAAAAAAAAAAAAAAAAAGAAAAAAAAAAAAAAAATGGCACAAAAAAAAAAAAACGCGAAACTGCGAGGCCGCGAAAGGTGAACCGCGTTATAGCGAGGGACCACTGTACTGCCATGTTCTATTTTTTGGTTTACTGCAGTCCCAGCATTAGGGTTCTCCAATTGGTTTAAAATACTGCTGCCAGACTTTTGGTAGGAAGCAGAAAGTTTGACCACATTACAACCATTTTGGCATCTCTTCACTGGCTTCCTGTCCCTTGAGATCAGATTTTAAGGTTCTGTTACTAACTTATAAAATTGTTCACGGACTGGCACCTCCCTACTTAGCTGACCTACTTAAACCCTACGTACCGGCCCGGGCCTCTGCGTTCTCAGGGTGCAGGACTACTTTGTGTTCCTAGGGTGAATAAAAAGTCTGCGGGTCACAGCGCTTCTCTTCTCATGCCCCTGTTCTGTGGAATGGTCTCCCTGCATCAATAAAATTGTCAGATTCTGTAGAGACTTTTCAAGTCCAGACTTAAGACGCACTTATTTTCCTTTTTGTATGGCTACATACTGTCATAGTATGTTACTGTGCCTTTTACTCTTTTAAATTCATTTTATTAGTAAAGAGAGCGGGCCGCAGCCTCAACTGACCCCCTACTTTGTGACTTCATCATTAGTCAATCACAAACACTGACCATCATGAGCTTTTGTTCAAATCTGTAGCTCAGGGGTCACCAACCCTGTTCCTGGAGAGCCCTGCCCTGTATGTTTTCCATGTCAACCTACTCAAGTCACACCTGTTTTTTGTTTTTTTTTAAGTGGTATCTTCCAGCTGTTGATTGGCTGAGCACACCTGATAGTTAATTGCCTGGGAGTAGAACAGGGAGGGTTAGAAAACATGCAGGGCAGGTGCCCTCCAGGAACAGGGTTGGTGATCCCTGCCTTAGGTGCTGTTAGTTCCACCTGATTAATTTATTCTCTGTTCTCTGTTTGAGGCATTATAGCTGGGGTCAGGCCCTACCCTTGGGTCATATGGAGTAGCATTCTGTACAAATGGATAGGATGCTACCTGAACCATGCAGACAATAATGACAACCAGGCTACACAGAATATCATCATTGGGGAAATCTGAAGCCTTGGGATGATATCATTATTGATTTTCATTGACACTGATCCAACGGTACCATCTGTGTCCTTTTAAATTTTTTTTGTCTTTGATTTTGTTTTATCTTGTCTAGATGTTAATTGGTAGAATGACCTAAGCAGTGGGTCCCTCCTCTGAGTCTGGTCTGCTTGATGTTTTCTCCTGACAGGAAAACACCAGATGGAGTTTTTCATTACCACTGTCACTGTGTGCTTGCTCAGGGGGGTTGGCAAGGTTAGACCTTACCCATCTGAAGCTCTTCAGGCAGCTTTATTGTGATTTGGCGCTATATAAACAAAATGAATTGAATTCAAATGCAATCTGAGTAGGAGCTCCCTACTCTACTTTTGAGAAGCTCTTTAAAACCCAGCTATTTTGAGGAATACCTCCTAACACATCTAACAACTCCAACATGCCTAACTTCCACTTGCCATGTGCTTCTTTTCTCTATCTTCCTTTCATTGCCTCCTCAAATTTCACTCCCTGTTATCAATGTATATTTTTGCATTATCGCTTGATGGCTTGTATAACAATAAGATGGTATTCATCATTATTCCAAACTCTCCTTCAGACTGCAAATCTAGTATTTATTGTTCTGCTGAAATTCCCCTATGAACTTTAGCTTAATTGTGATTCTTCACTTCTACGTGGGTTTGGATAAAAGTGTCAAAGAATGAATGTAATTCTTTCAGTTATCCTAATTTTTTTCAGTGATTTAATGTCAATTAATGAGACAAAATTTGCATTTGCTTGTGGACAGAGAGTGGTGACTTAGAAAAAAATACCCATATATTCCAAATATAAGACTGTGTTTTTGTATTTAAAATATATCTGGAAAAAGGTTTAGACTTTTACATTTATTCATCCAAAACAGTAAATGGCACCAAGTACCCATGAAAAGAGTGCCAATGAGGACTGAAGTGAACCAGGCTTCAAATTAGTTTACAGTTTTGCGTATGGCAAGACATAGTGATCATCTCTGAAAAATTGAGTGTTTCAAAATCAGGTAAGTTAACCATCAGCAGCTCAGACGTTTTGGTGCAAACTTTAAGCTCATGGTGATAAATGCTGCAGAATCATCAAATGACTCTAAAACAGCTAAGAAATACAGTGTGAAACTTGATGAACCCAAAAAGAATAACAATAGCTGACTGTGTCAGTACAAAATGAAAGCATTTTCTTTTTTCCAAATATACAGTATATATATATTTGGTCTTCAAACCTGGAGTAACTGGGATTAAAGCTGGGATAGCTTTGTCTCAAATGAAGGGTTCTTTAGGGAGATTAAGAGGAGCGGTCTCACTTGCCTTGCAAGCGAATGTCAACTGTGACATTTTGTCTATTTCACACATTTCTTGGGACGTGATCCAGCACATAGTTGCCTCAGTGCTGAGGACCACCGGCGGCTGCAGACGGCCAAGGGGACACTCGCGTATCACCTGGCTGCTGCAGATGGTTGCTTACTTTTGAGAGGTGGCAATGGATTGGATCTCTGTCTGGGTGATTGCCATCCAGAACCTGGAGTAGTTTTGTAGTGTGGTGGATGTGGCTTGACTTGACTCAACACCAAGGGGCTTTGACGAAACGAAACATCACTGTCGAAATGAGTTGCATCCAGCTATATTGGTCTCTTGTGACTTGCAAGTGGTGGAGAGTGTCTTCAAATGACACCAATGCTTAGTGCACTAAAATGGCGAGTGCTGCATGCTTGGACAGTAGCTTTTATCTCTTTTATTGCAGTCAGTCTTCTTTTGATGCTGTGCTGTATTTATTGCATTATCACTGTATGCCAGCAACAAAATTTATCTGCAGGATGCATTACTGTGTATTATTCTGACATCATTATATTTGTGATCAATATTTAACATACATTTTTTTATGCACTCCACTGTTTTGAGGGCAATGACTGCAGGAGCAACTATTTTTTCTTCGAAGATGGCTTTGTGATTTCTCATGCCTTGCAGCAGTACATGATGATGAACGCTCTTGTATATCCAGCCTGCGTCCTCCCACTGAACATAGTCAAGCAGCTTGTGTGGAAAGAGAGTGGGATGACTAAAGTGCAGCTGGCTGTGGTCCAGGTTAATATGGTTAAAACATTTGAGTGCCGGTGTGCAGCGTCACAGAGGAGACTAGGGTGCTGAGTACTGAAAATAAGGATCTTCAAGGTGCTCACATATTGGAGCTGCAGAATAAACAGCAGAGTTGAGATCTGATGGCTGAGGTGGCGGGTGCACTGATTTCCCCACAGTCTGTCTGATTGTGCGCACCTCCAATCAAATCAGCACCTTTTGTAATGGGATTGGTGCTGCAGGAATTAAAAGTTGCATACAAAGCAGTTATTGCCTCCACTAAGGAGGTTATGTTTTTGCCAACGTCTGTTTGTTGGTTTGTTAGTGTGATTACTCAGAAGGTAATGAGGTGATTTTGATGGAATTCAGTGGAAAAAAAAAAAAAAAAGTTGGTTCAGCCTGAAATTCAAGATACGCATGAAAAAGGGGTGCAGTCATGAAATTTTTAATTTGTCTGTTGACTACAGTGTAAACCAAGTGGATCAGTGAGTTAAAGAGTTGGGCTCCCAATATATGTCGGTTTGATTCCCACTCTTGTGACCTGTATGTCTTTGGACAAGACATACAGTATTGCGTTGACTCAGTCCATACACCTGTAATCGGGTTGTGTAGTGGCCTTGTTTGTGGAGGTAAGCTACAATGGACTGTTGTACTATTCAGTGGTAGTCCTTTGTCTCTCATCTCCTTCACACCAGGGGTACTTGAGATGATTTAACCCTCTGGGGTCTGAGGGCATTTTTTGGACAGTTCACTCGCCGAGCATAAATGTTTTATTGTTGCTATTAAAAGCTCACCCTGCATCCCACAATCAAGTGCTATGTCTCTTTTTTCAGGACAACCTGTACTTTCAGAATATATGCTATACTGGTGTTTTACAAGTGTAATAAAGGTTTACAATCAGAAATAAGAAAGGAAAAAATAAAGCAGCAATATTTTTCACACTCTTATTTAAAACACACAGCAAACAGCTATTTTGACACTTTATAAAGGAAGTTTGGGGTCTTGTACAAAGAGGATTTACAAAATTAATGTTCTAACAATCAACACAAATGCACATTTTGAACAATATATACAAAATGGTCCATGCCTTTTGTCTTTATGCCACATCTCATAGCAAATTCTGTCTGTTATTACACAAAGGCTTACAACACAAACTTTTTAATTCTGTGGGTTGACTCCCTCTTGGATTGCTTGCAGTGGCACTCTTTGGTCCACCATGTGAGGTTGTATGAGACCCTCTTATGCTGATCACTTCACTCATATGTGCAACACTGCACTTTTATGAATGAAGCTAGCAGCCTGAGGGCTGTTCAAACAGCATTCACATCCCAAAGATTAACATATCGCTGCTCCTAACAATCTTTGGCATACCATGTGAGACTGCTCTGCCCTACAATTGGATATTGGAAAACCATGTGATGTGATCCAAATCCGACTGGACACTCACATTGCCCTCGTCACACAGCTTCTATGGAGTACAAACATGGTGGATGGCTGGCTCAAAAGTCCGTGGAGTTCACTTTTCAGCAAAAAAAGGACGTTTCTATCTCATATCATTAAAAAGTTATTTATAATTTAGTAAAACTTGTACTCAGCCGTCGTATACAACGGTGTCAGCCCCAGAGGGTTAAAACTAATATCACAGTATTTTCTCTTTTGTACAATAACTGTACAACTACTTTTGCAAGTTGTCAGATGAGTTGCATGTTCTGTCCCTTTATGTAAATTTAAATAAATATTTTTGATATATTAAATACATAGAATGTATCAACTGGTAGACATAGGAGAGTATTGTGCATCCTCAACATTGACTATAGGTCTGTGTTTGGGGTGGGGGTGTCCTTTTTAATGTCTGGCAAAATTAAAGTAATGTATTCTGTTACATATGTCACAAGGTTTCTAACAATGTGTGTCGGCCTAAATGAGGTTTATAGCAGAGTAATGTCAAAAACACACAAAACATGGGACTTTGAAGATATTTACCATTTAAAAATCAAAATACATGAAATATAAAAGGTAGTTAAAAATGTTTTTTCCACAGTATGGCCTCTTTATAGAAGTCTTATCTGAGAAGAGTTTTACCAAGACTATTTTCATTGTCAATGCTGTACATTTAAAGTTACATTGTAGATTCAGTTTAATTTATTTCATTTATAGCGCCAAATGACAACAAAGTTGGCTCAAGGTACATTCACACAAGGAAAGATAGATCTTAGCCTCAGATGAAAATCCTTATTAATCAACTATTGTTACATTAAAAAATTTCATGGGTGTGCTTAATTAACAATTGTTAAGGCATAAATGAGCCTTCAGCGCAACAGTCTGCTTGTTAACACAACAGGATCACATTTTAACTGTGTTTTAGTGACTGACTGGTAAATTGTGTCGACGTGAAAATGACTATCGCCAGTTTTTATCTGTAAGGAATGTTATTAAAGTGTGGCGAGGTGTGTGTTTGGGGGGGGGGGGGGGCGGCAACTAATAGCTGCAGAGGCCACCTCTTTTTCTGACTCTGATCAGCCAAACTTCAGTTCGGCTGTGAGCTGCAGATGTGCCCAAATGAGTTTAGCTGACCTAATTAAACCCTACGTACCGGCCCAGGCTCTGCTTTCTCAGGGTGCAGGACTACTTTGTCCCTAGGGTGAATAAAAAGTCTGCAGGTCAGAGAGCTTTCTCTTATCATGTCCCTGTTCTGTGGAATGATCTCCCTGCTTCAATGAAACAGTCAGATTCTGTGGAGACTTTCAAGTCCAGACTTAAGATGCACTTATTTTCCCTTTCGTATGGCTAGCATACTGGCACAGTATGTATGCTTATTACTCTTTTAAATTCATTTTATTAGGAAACAGCGCGTGCCACGGCCCCAACTTTATCTATATTCTGGGTCTTTTAGTGAAGCTTAGGGCTAGTGGTCGGCGATCACCTTAGTATTTCTTCTGTTTTTCTTGTTGCTTCATGCTGACAAATTACACTGTACACTTCTTGTCTTTCTGATGCCTGATTCTGTTTTTTTCTCTGTTTGAGGTGTGGCTCCATCCAGAGATGGGTGTGATGTCTGTTTCTGCAACCCTCCTGTCCTGTGCACTGGCAACATTTCCTGCATATTCGTTTTGTGAATTGTTTTGGAAATTGTGTCGGTAGCTTGGCCCAAGCAGAGGGTCACCCCTTTGAGTCTAGTCTGCTTGAGGTTTCTTCCTCAAATCAGCACAGGGAGTTTTTTTCTTACCACTGTCACCTGTGTGCTTGCTCTAGGGGTTAGTAAGGTTAGACCTTACTTGTGGGAAGCACCTTGAGGCAACTTTGTTATGATTTGGTGCTACATATATTAAATAAATTGAAATAGATTTTCAAATTAATGGATATTTGGCTTTATTTTGCATTATTTCATTGTAGTTTTCTTTGGCATGATTAAAACATATTTCTGGTATGTGGCCGTGGTAGTTCTGGGCTGTTATAGTAGAAAAACTACAATCCATATTGTAGCATACAATCACACCAGTCAGTGATAACGATGACACCAGTGTACCCCCCCCCCCCCTGCTATGGAATCCAATGGTAAACCAATGGGACCCAGGACCTGTATTGGTCTCCTTCTCTTCTTTTAAATCATGAGATGGTGAGGTTGCAAACCAGTTTTCAAGAAACCTGCTGAAAAAGTTGGATCTGGTCTGGAATATATATAGGATTTTTGATAGATCTCGATAAAGTGGCAGAGATAAACACATACTTCATGTTTCCTGGATCTGCCTTGGTTTCAAGAATCCTAAATAAAGTTATTCATTTTGAACCTTCTTCTGGAATTTTAGAATCTTAGTGCCACCCAAATCAAGCTCCCATGACTCTGGTGGAGACCTGAGTTTGAGGAAGATCACCTCCCTAGAGGATAGGGTCATTTCATCATTATGCCTGTCGCTCCCCCGAAGTATAGGCTGCTAACAATAAGGTTCTTCTTACTTATAAGGTTTTGAATAATCAGGTCCCATCTTATCTTAGGGACCTCGTAGTACCATATCATCCCAATAGAGCGCTTCGCTCTCAGACTGCAGGCTTACTTGTAGTTCCTAGGGTTTGTAAGAGTAGAATGGGAGGCAGAGCCTTCAGCTTTCAGGCTCCTCTCCTGTGGAACCAGCTCCCAATTCAGATCAGGGAGACAGACACCCTCTCTACTTTTAAGATTAGGCTTAAAACTTTCCTTTTTGCTAAAGCTTATAGTTAGGGCTGGATCAGGTGACCCTGAACCATCCCTTAGTTATGCTGCTATAGATGTAGACTGCTGGGGGGTTCCCATGATGCACTGTTTCTTTCTCTTTTTGCTCTGTTATCTGTCTTTGTCTAATTACCAGGGTCAACATTTGTCTTGTCCTCACTTGAGACGGGAAAAAAAAAGCACTTTGTGATTGCAGTGTCCACAAAGTGATGCATTCTGGGTACAGCCCTCAGTCAATCTGCCAAGGTCAAGGACCGCATTGTGTCTTCATACGGCTCAATCCTTGATAAACATCATTTTCAGTGTCATGTAAAAACCTAAAGCCTATAAAATATTTGCCTGGAGACAAACATGTACGAGGTTTTTTTTTCTTCGGAATTCTGTTCAGGTATTAGATAAATCAGCTGCTGCTGCTGCAGGCGTGGAAAAGTGGCTGGAGGTGGAATGTGAATGAGCTACGTTAGGCAGACAGAACTGGGACTTAGCTGTTAGCCTGCAGGTCAAAACTATAATGTATGAACTTAGCTGAGGCGGGCAAGCGAGCACAGTACTACATTAGCGACCAGCGAGTATCTCAGAGGGATGCTTTATCCTGAAAGAGGCGTAGTGAGTGTGCACATCAGCTGATGGAAGAGAAGCTCGAATTATTTGCGACTACATTTAGTACCACTGTTACCGCTGTACCCTGATTGCCAGGTTTGTTTCTCCTACAGTGTTTATGCTGACCATGATGTAGTAAATTAGAGCATATATGTATTAAGGCCAAAACACTGTGCACACGAGGTACTTTGAATACAAATGCACGACACCATTGCCTTTCTGAGGGAAACTGGTATGTGTATTTGTGCTGCAAGATGCTGTGTTCAACTATCAAACTTTACATTTACTCTTTGCATGATCAGTGTCTGCAGAGTTTTGTTTTAATTACACACTCTAAGAAATAAAACGCTGAATTTAATTAATAAAGTTATGGTAACTTTTTCCACATAACATTGTCAGTTAAGTGCAAAATAATATTTTAAATCAAATGAAACATTATTACTTAAATCCCTAAAATTAGCAATTGCAAGTATATTGAAAATAATAGTATTAATTACATTTACAACCCCTGTGTTTCATTTCTTAGAGTGCATGTTTGCTTTCAACTGAATAAAACTTTACCTTGAACAAATCAATCAATCAATCAATCAATCAATTTTTTTTTATATAGCACCAAATCACAACAAACAGTTGCCCCAAGGCACCTTATATTGTAAGGCAAGGCCATAATAATTATGTAAAACCCCAACGGTCAAAACGACCCCCTGTGAGCAAGCACTTGGCTACAGTGGGAAGGAAAAACTCCCTTTTAACAGGAAGAAACCTCCAGCAGAACCAGGCTCAGGGAGGGGCAGTCTTCTGCTGGGACTGGTTGGGGCTGAGGGAGAGAACCAGGAAAAAGACATGCTGTGGAGGGGAGCAGAGATCGATCACTAATGATTAAATGCAGAGTGGTGCATACAGAGCAAAAAGAGAAAGAAACAGTGCATCATGGGAACCCCCCAGCAGTCTACGTCTATAGCAGCATAACTAAGGGATGGTTCAGGGTCACCTGATCCAGCCCTAACTATAAGCTTTAGCAAAAAGGAAAGTTTTAAGCCTAATCTTAAAAGTAGAGAGGGTGTCTGTCTCCCTGATCTGAATTGGGAGCTGGTTCCACAGGAGAGGAGCCTGAAAGCTGAAGGCTCTGCCTCCCATTCTACTCTTACAAACCCTAGGAACTACAAGTAAGCCTGCAGTCTGAGAGCGAAGCGCTCTATTGGGGTGATATGGTACTACGAGGTCCCTAAGATAAGATGGGACCTGATTATTCAAAACCTTATAAGTAAGAAGAAGAATTTTAAATTCTATTCTAGAATTAACAGGAAGCCAATGAAGAGAGGCCAATATGGGTGAGATATGCTCTCTCCTTCTAGTCCCCGTCAGTACTCTAGCTGCAGTATTTTGAATTAACTAAAGGCTTTTTAGGGAACTTTTCGGACAACTGATAATAATGAATTACAATAGTCCAGCCTAGAGGAAATAAATGCATGAATTAGTTTTTCAGCATCACTCTGAGACAAGACCTTTCTAATTTTAGAGATATTGCGTAAATGCAAAAAAGCAGTCCTACATATTTAATATGCGCTTTGAATGACATATCCTGATCAAAAATGACTCCAAGATTTCTCACAGTATTACTAGAGGTCAGGGTAATGCCATCCAGAGTAAGGATCTGGTTAGACACCATGTTTCTAAGATTTGTGGGGCCAAGTACAATAACTTCAGTTTTATCTGAGTTTAAAAGCAGGAAATTAGAGGTCATCCATGTCTTTATGTCTGTAAGACAATCCTGCAGTTTAGCTAATTGGTGTGTGTCCTCTGGCTTCATGGATAGATAAAGCTGGGTATCATCTGCATAACAATGAAAATTTAAGCAATACCGTCTAATAATACTGCCTAAGGGAAGCATGTATAAGTGAATAAAATTGGTCCTAGCACAGAACCTTGTGGAACTCCATAATTAACTTTAGTCTGTGAAGAAGATTCCCCATTTACATGAACAAATTGTAATCTATTAGACAAATATGATTCAAACCACCGCAACGCAGTGCCTTTAATACCTATGGCATGCTCTAATCTCTGTAATAAAATTTTATGGTCAACAGTATCAAAAGCAGCACTGAGGTCTAACAGAACAAGCACAGAGATGAGTCCACTGTCCGAGGCCATAAGAAGATCATTTGTAACCTTTACTAATGCTGTTTCTGTACTATGATGAATTCTAAAACCTGACTGAAACTCTTCAAATAGACCATTCCTCTGCAGATGATCAGTTAGCTGTTTTACAACTACCCTTTCAAGAATTTTTGAGAGAAAAATCACAAAACCACAAACCTTATTTTACTGATGTTCTATCGACACCCAAGAGAACATTTTCTATGCCAATGATTACAAGTGTATTGTAAAAATATGAATGAAAAATTCAAATTCAGCTGAAAGTAGATTTATTCATTTTACCACAACAAACATCTGCTGTGTAGATCCAACTAAACTAGTCAAATTCTAACAAGATGAAAAACACGTTTTCTGCTGCCTACAATTGTTGATGATGCAAAATTTTATTTGTTTATATGTACTGTTAGTCTTTACTTTAGTTACTGAATCCTGAATAACTATTAAACTCCCGTCACACATAGCAAGAATGTGCAGGAACCATGCCCGATATGACAAATATTACCATAATCCGAGGCAGTCGGGAGCCCTGTCAGAACGCATCCGGAGTACCTCATCCACACCTCCATGTTGGCATCCAAAGTGCATGTACACAACAGGTAGATGACACAGACTGCTGTCAGATGGCCATAAAAGGCACTGCAGACTGCCCGATGTTTAAATGTCTGGATGGCAAACACGGTAGAGGTGGGTGGATCGATCCTAGTATCGATAATATCGATACCAACGCTGGTATTAATATTGAACAATCCTCGTGTAAAAAGATCGATACTCAAGATTTTTTTTTCTCTCCTGCACACACGGACTGCTGCGCACGCAGATTCATCAAAGTCTACTCTCTGTCTGTAAGAGCAGTGCTGCGCTGTGTCACACAACACAGAGCAGCGCCCCCTTGTATTGTGGTTTGTCAGCCCTCTACCTCAGGAGATTTTGTTTTAAGTTGTGTTGAGTGATATTTTTTTAAACAAAAATGTTGATTGTGATAAAGTATTTTGTTGTCATGTACAATGTTTGGTGAAATTCTGTCGTAGGTCCTTTGGATCCTTTGGATCTATGAAGCTTAAATATGAAAAAGTATCGGTATCGGCAATACTGGGCCTGTATTTACTTGGTATTGGATCAATACCAAAATTCCCGGTATTGCCCGCCTCTAAAACACAGGACTGGAGCGCTGTGTTCCTCATGTTTATTTAAACTTGAAGTCACAGCAAATATAAGCTTTTATTCAGCTTATGTAGCACTGAAATGTAGTACAAACAGTGGGAAATTTATTTGTCATAGCACAAAACGGATTTTAGCTAATGTCTCCTCGGTGTTGTCAAGTTAAACTCAATCACAAGGAACACTGACAGCAAGTATTTGCTGGGATGCTGGCATTAAACATTTTATTGTGAAATGGTGTGAGCAACATGAGTTACCTGATGTAGATTAACTTTGCTACCAGTAACATCAGCGAGCCACGCCATCTTGGAAGTACGAATGTTACAATGTTAATCAAAATAAAGGTTTCAAAATAAAGGTTTTGAAAATTAATTCTCAAAAATTTCAGAATGAAGGATGCACATCATCATGCTATGCGCAAGACATATCCAAAAGCTGAGGCCGATCTGAACAAATGGAGAGACAAATGCTTCTTGCTTTATAGATAGATGCTGTGTAAAACACTAAAACTCTGTATTTTTCAATGAGGTAAATTATAGTTCACATGATCAACAATGAAAAAATGAATGCATTTCACACTGCCACTGCAGACAAAAGTAAAAAGGGTATCAGTAACAAATTTAAAAACTGCACCGAACTCCTCATTGCACCAAATTAAAAGCATTGACAAATCAAAGAAGCTGCCTCTAAGTCTTTAAGCTTAGACTTAAACTCGTTCAGAGAAACTAGGCAGTAAAGTTGTAAAACATCTTGCAGCTTGTTCCATGCATTTGGGGCAGAATAAGCAAATGCCTTTTTCCCAAGCTCGGTACAAACATTTGGGACTGAAAGTAAGTAAAGGTCATCAGAGCGCAAAGAATATTGTCCAGTACTCCGTGGCTTGGTAAGGACACATAGGTAACATGGAAGCAGACCTAAAATCGCCTTGTATATAACAGTATACCAATGATGAAGCCTGCGGGTAGCCAAAGAAGGCCATCTGAGAATATAACTCACAATGATGAGTCTAGACTAAATACAATTCTGTGAAGACACTGGGCAGAGGCACGCATGTACAAAACATCACCATAGTCCAGCACTGATAAAAAAAAAGTTGCAGTAACAAGCTGCTTTTTTACATTAAATACAACTTATTGCGAAAATAAAAACCCAATTTCAATCTGTTTTTTTCACAAGTTGAAGAACATGCATTGTGAAATTTAGGGAGACATCAATTAAAATACCCAGATATTTATAATAACTAATAGACTCAATGATCCTTCCATCCAGGGTGACCACAACAGGAATGTGTGCTCTGAGCTTTGAGTTGCTAAAGATCATGAGTTTGGTCTTTTCAGCATTAAGAACAAGCTTTAGCTGATGTAGGTTACCCTGGATAACATTAAAAGCATCCTGCAGGTGCTTAATGGCCGGGGCAAGAGTAGATGCACAGCAGTAAATGGCATAGAAATGAACATTAGCATCAATCCACATTTTGACCCAGATCATTTATATATGGCATAAATAAAAGTGGACCTAAAATAGAGCCCTGTGGTACACCCTTGGAGACTGATACAAATTCAGAGCATAGACCATCATATGAAATGCAATGAGATCTGTCACTAAGATAGTCGGAAAACCAGGCAACAGATTTCTCAGAAAAGTCCTAACTGCAAAAGTCTAAACTTTAAGACATCATGATCATCCATATCAAAAGCTTTAGACAATTCTATAAAGGGCGAAGCATAGTGCTGTTTCTTATCAAGTGCAACCAATATGTCATTTACCACTTTCAGAGCAGCTGTGACCGTACTGTGCTTTTTCTTAAAGCCTGATTGATATGTGCTCCCTGTCTGTAGTGAGCGCCTTGTGTGGCAGCACCCTACATCGGGGTGAATGTGACACATTATTGTAGAATGCTTTGAGTGTCTGTTGCAGATGGAAAAGTGCTATATAAATGCAGTCCATTTACCATTTTTACCATTTTAGAAAGAATGCTATTGTCGCACAAAAACTGCTTTAATTGGTTACTTGTTGTGTGTTGGGGGGTTTGGCTGGACATTTGGGTGTTCTTTTCTTTTCTTTGCTCTCCAGGTGGTATGCAAACTGATTTATTGTCTGTGGAGGAGGTGCTGGCAGAAGAGTCCTTCACCCTCATCAACGTAATGTGCAGCACCTGTGGATGGTGCTCACGTGCAACCTTGAAGACTTTCAGCTGAAGCAGATAATGAGATGGCGTTCTGCATTTAAGCCATGTGTGATTCAAGCAGAATTGCCGGGAAGTTGACCTTGTGATGTTCGTTTGTGAGACGCTGAGGACCGTGCCTGGGTTTGACACATCGTGCTTGTGAAGGAGGACGGGTGAGGGACACATGCTGTCAGCACACATCAGAGGTGATTGATTGTCGGAATAATTGTTAACAGTAACTTGGTATTTTGTTACGCAGTATATCTGAACATTGATGAGAATTGTGCAGCTCGCTTCTCACTGCCGTGGCGTGCGGACTGATGATCCTCCACCTGTTGTGAGAAGCTGCTCATTTACATAAAGCTTAAATTCAGACCTGAATGTGTTGCTGATAGTGTGTGCCTTTGAAGGATATTAGTTGTAGCTGCTGACTTACCTCACCTTTTCTATCCTTCGCAGAGTCGGTTTGTCGTGTCCACCTGGGGGGTGTTTGGCGGTGAACGTGAGTCCAGAAGCGTCAGGCTTCGATCCGTTTGGGCGCTGGAGAGCGTGCCGTCCTTCACTCCGCCAGACTGACGCAGTTTACGTTTGTACACTTTGTATTGCACAGAAGGGGGAAAAATAAAATTGTTTTGTTATTGGAACTGCTTTCTGGTTGTTTTAGCGCTGGGTTCCATCAGACGCAGGTCCACTCCTCAACGCGCGTCGACACATAACAGTTACTAACTAGAGTTTCAAGGATTTTGGCCAGCACTGATAGGTTTGATATCAGCCTATAGTTGTTTAAGCAAGCTGGGTCACCTCCCTTCAAATAAGGGAGAGCAAAAGCGGATTTCCACTGCCTAGGAACAACCTTAGTTTCCACTTCTCCAGACACCACACTGACTTTCTTTTTGTGTCGCTGTTCAACTCTTTTGGATTTTACTTTTACTTAAAGTACATTTGATATGAGAAATTTACTTTTGATACTTAAGTACATCCATCCATCCATCCATCCATTTTCTTTCGCTTTATCCAGAGTCGGGTCGCGGGGGCAGCAGCTCAAGCAAAGCTGCCCAGACCTCCCGATCCACACACACCTCCCCCAGCTCCTCCGGGGGAACCCCAAGGTGTTCCCAATCCAACCGAGAGACGTAGTCCCTCCAGCGTGTCCTGGGTCTTCCCTGGTGCCTCCTCCCGATGGGACATGCCTGGAACACCTCTCCAGTGAGGCGTCCAGGGGGCATAAGGAAAAGATGCCCGAGCCACCTCAACTGGCTCCTTTCGACATGGAGGAGCAGCGGCTCGACTCCAAACTCCTCCTGAGTGACCGAGCTCCTCACCATATCTCTAAGAGAGCGCCCAGCCACCCTGCAGAGGAAACTCATCTCGGCCGCTTGTACTCGCGATCTCGTTCTTTCGGTCATGAGCCAAATCTCATGACCATAGGTGAGGATCAGAACATAGATCGATCGGTAAATTGATTGCTTTGCCCCCCTACTCAGCTTTCTCTTCACCACGACGGTCCGATACAGCGACCGCATCACTGCAGATGCTGCACCGATCCATCTGTCGATCTCACACTCCATCCGTCCCTCACTCGTGAACAAGACCCCAAGATACTTAAACTCCTCCACTTGAGGCAAGGACACTCCACCGACCTGAAGAGGGCAAAGCACCTTTTTCCGGTCGAGAACCATGGCCTCGGATTTGGAGGTGCTGATTTTCATCCCGGACGCTTCACACTCGGCTGCAAACTGCCTCAGTGCATGCTGAAGGTGCTGATTTGATGAAGCCAACAGAACCACATCGTCCGCAAACAGCAGAGATGAGATTCTGTGGTTCCTAAACGAGACCCCCTCTACACCCTGGCTGCACCTAGAAATTCTGTCCATAAAGATAATGAACAGAACCAGTGACAAAGGGCAGCCCTGGAGAGGCCAACGTGCACTGGAAACAGGTTTGACTTACTACCGGCAATGCGAACCAAGCTCCTGCTGCGGTCGTACAGGGAACGGATAGCCCTTAGCAAAGGACCCCGGACCCTGTACTCCCGGAGCACCCCCCACAGGGTGCCCCGAGGGACACGGTCAAACGCCTTCTCCGGATCCACAAAGCACATGTGGACTGGTTGGGTGAACTCCCATGAACCCTCGAGCACCCGATGAAGCGTGTAGAGCTGGTCCAGTGTGCCACGACCAGGACGAAAACCACACTGCTCCTCCTGAATCCGAGGTTCGACTATCGGTCGAATTCCCCTCCTCTGGAATAGACCTTACCGGGGAGGCTGAGGAGTATGATCCCCCTGTAGTTGGAACACACCCTCCGGTCCCCCTTCTTAAACAGAGGGACCACCACCCCGGTCTGCCAATCCAGAGGCACTGTCCCCAACCGCCACGCGATGTTGCAGAGGCATGTCAGCCAAGACAGTTCCACAACATCCAGAGATTTAAGGTACTCAGGACGGATTTCATCCACCCCAGGATCGTTGCCACCGAGGACTTCGGCCTGGGTAATGGATGAGTCTGCCTCTGCTTCCTCTTCGGAAGACGTGACAATGGGATTGAGGAGATCCTCGAAGTATTCCTTTCACCGCCCGACAACATCCCCAGTCAGGGTCAACAGCACCCCACCCGCACCGTAGACAGTGCTGGTGGAGAGCTACTTCCACCTCCTGAGGCGTCAGACTGTTTGCCAGAATTTCTTCGAGGCCGACCGATAGTCCTCCTCCATGGCCTCCCCAAACTCCTCCCAGACCCGGGTTTTTGCCTCTGCGACCACACGGGCTGCGGCACGCTTGGCCTGCCAGTACCTGTCAGCTGCCTCCGGGGTCCCACCTACCAACAAAGACAAGTAGGACCCCTTCTTCAGCTTGACAGTATCCCTTACTTCCGGCGTCCACCACTGGGTTCGGGGATTGCCGCAGCGACAGGCACCAGAGACCTTGTGACCACAGCTATGAGCAGCTGCATCGACAATGGAGGTGGAGAACATGGTCCACTCGGACTCCATGTCTCCAACCTCCCCCGGGATCTGGGAAAAGCTCTCCCGGAGGTGGGAGTTGAAGACCTTACTGACAGAGGGCTCTGCCAGTCATTCCCAGCAGAACCTCATGATACGTTTGGGCCTGCCAGGTCTAACCGGCTTCCTCCCCTCCCAGCGGATCCAACGCACCACCAGGTGGTGATCGGTCGACAGCTCAGCCCCTCTCTTCACTCGAGTGTCCGAGACACATGGCTGAAGGTCAGATGATACGACTACAAAGTCGATCATCGACCTCCGGCTCAGGGTGTCCTGGTGCCACGTGCACTTATGGACACCCTTGTGCTCGAACATGGTGTTCGTGATGGACAAGCTGTGACTAGCACAGAAGTCCACTCAGGTTCAGATCGGGGAGGCCGTTCTTCCCGATCACCCCCCTCCAGGTCTCACTGTCGCCGCCCACGTGGACATTGAAATCCCCCAGGAGAGCAATGGAGTCCCCAGTCGGAGCGCTATCTAGTACCCCTCCCAGGGACTCCAAGAAGGTCGGGTACTCTGCACAGCCGCTCGGCCCGTAGGCCGAGACAACAGTGAGAGACCTGTCTCCGACCCGAAGGCGTAGGGACGCGACCCTCCTCATTCACCAGAGTGAACTCCAACACATGGTACTGAGCTGGGGAGCAATAAGCAAATGCGACCCAGCTCTCCGCCTCTCCCCGTGGCAACGCCAGAAAAGTGGATGTGCCAGCCCTCTCCAGGAGTTGGGTACCAGAGCCCAAGCTGTGGCATGGAGGTGAGCCCAACTATCTCTAGTCGTTCTCTCTAACCTCCCGCACAGCTCAGGTTCCTTCCCCCCCAGTGAGGTGACATTCCACCTCCCAACAACCAGGGGCTGTAAGCGCGGACCAGGCCGCCGGGGCCACCCACCCTCGACCGCCACCCAGTCATCTCTGCACCCACCCCCATGGCCCCCTCTGCAGGTGGTGAACCCACAGGAGGGTGGGCCACACGTCGCTCTTTTGGCTGAGCCCGGCTGGGGCCCCATGGGCTAAGGCCCGACCACCCAGGCGCTCGCGTGCGAGCCCCCACCACAGGCCACATTATTACTGTACATTACTGTACTTAGGACAGTAAGGTGTCAAATACTTTAAGACTTTACTCAAGTAATTTTTTAAAGGAGAGTAGAGAAGCTGAATCTTTGACTGGACTGGGTTGCTTGACTTGAGGACATTTCGCTTCAAATCACAGAAGCTTCCTCAGCTAAAATTCTTTCTCTGGTTAGTCTGACTTAGAGCAAGAATTTTAGCTGAGGAAGAGCTTCTGGATTTGAAGCGAAATGTCCTCACGTGAAGCAACCCAGTCCAGTCGAAGATTCAAGCTTCTCTACTATGGAAACCACCTGGACAGCTGAGAGCCTACACAGAAACATTTTTAAAGGAGACTTTAACTTTTACCAAAGTAATTTTATGGTAAGATACTTGTGCTTACACTCAGTATCACTTTGAGTTACTTTATACAAGACTGTCTTCCGGTCTCACAAGGCAAGACTGTAGTCCTCACTGTTGTGGACAGATTATCTGAGATGGTTCTTTTATTCCATTGTCCAAATTTTCCTCAGCTGGCCGAGGTTGTGTTGACTAATGTTTTCAGACTGCACGGCTTCCCGCAGGATATCGTCTCAGACCTGGAACCTCAATTTGTTTTGCATTTTTGGAAGGGGTTCTGGGGGTTTCTCTGTACCTCTGTGAGCCTCACCTCCAGCTTACCCACAATGTAATGGACAAACTGAATGAGTAAATCAAGAGTCGGAGAAGGGGCTCCGGATTCTCACCTCACAACACTCAGCCTCCTGGGCAGAAAGTCCAGTAATATTAGGTCATTTTTTTGGCCAAGGTCAGAAAAAAAAAATGAGTAGAATGCTGAAAATTGCTGGATCCAGTCCTTTAACCATCCTAAATAACATACTAAAAGTCCCCATGTATCCTCCTTGAGCTTTTCGTGGTATGACGTCATGATGCCATAAGTGTCATGGATGTCAAAAATAGTGTTTCACACATGTTCATCATTTAATTATTTGCAATGGTATAATTATGTATCTTCTTTGTTTGATACAAGTGTTTCATCCTTCAACAAAAAACAAAAAACCCTGAGACCATCACTGCCACGATTTAACTTTAAACAGCATTGCTTGTTTTGTGGCGATAATTGAGATGTATCAGAAACAAAAAAGCCTCTGAGCAGAGGGGAAGATGAGTTCAGTTTCGATTCACTAGTACTCAAAAATGAAACATTAGATTTCCAGTTGAATTATTTTGATGAATGTGACTTCATCTGTGACTTATCCACAAAAATGAAAATCCTCTTAATAACCTTTCATGTAGGCACAGTGATTCGAACTGTAAACCCAAGTCCCCAAGTTTGAAAAATTACTTGGAACACCTATCCTGGATTGTATAGTGTCCTATTTTAAGAGTATGTTGTGGTTCTTCAACATTCCAGTGAAAATCCCTACTATGAGGTAATTCAACATGATGACATCATATTATGACATCATAATGAGGTCATGACATGATGACCTCATGCTCTTTTGTTTATTTACATTTATGTCAATGTTCAAAAGCACTGTATGGCTGTTAGTAATCAAAAATATTACACTTGTATACGAAATTATTTATCTGGATGAGGCCATTTCTCATGTAAATATAAGCTGTGACATCATGTCATAATGGTGAAAGCTCACTGAGGATATACAGGGTCATTATGTATGTTATCAAGGCTACTGAGGGGAGAGCATACACCAGTTTTCAGCTTTTTACTCATTTTTCCAACCTTTTGCCAATTTGACTGGACAAAGATAAGCTTGTTGGAATTGAAGTGCACATAACAGCTTACCCTCTAATCGTCTGGATGCTCACCTTCGCATATCATTCACAATTCTCACCCTGCAACTGTTTCTTCCACAGACACTGATTCCTCTGTTCCTTCTGCATTGGCTCTGGTGAGGCGGTGTAGAAGAACCTGGTTGCGGGTCCGTCAAGCTCTGCTCAACACCTCCACCATATACAAGTCAGCTGCTGATCACAGGAGAACGGCTGCTCCCACTTATGTGCCTGGGAAGAAAGTTGGCTGTCAGTCAAGACCTGCCCCTTTGGGGCACCTGCAAGAGGCTCTCCCTCATGTTCGTTGGACCGTTCCTATTGCCAAGGTGGTCAACCCGGTATCCATCTAAATCAAGCTTCCCAGGGTCATCCAGGTCCGTCTGACCTTTCACATCAGCCACATCAAGTCCAGTCGACTTTTACCTCCAGCCAGGCCCCCTCTGCCCACCCGGTTTGGCTGCAGCGGGCCTTTGTTCACCGTGCAGAGGCTCCTGTCTTCTCGTCATTGGGATCAAGGGGTTCAGTACCTCCTGTACTAGGAGGGACACAGGCCAGAGGAGCGATCCTGGGTGCCATCCCACTTCGTTATGGACCCTAGTCTCATGCGGGACTTTCATGCTTTGCACCCTGATACTCCTTTGTCACTGGGGTTTAGCTTTTTTTGGGGGGGGGGGGATGTGATGTTGTGGGTGGGCTGGTGGATTTGTTTGATGGGATTTTATTGTTTGCTTCTGATGGCTGGCTTCATGTTCCCTGCATTCTCCTGTCCTTTGTCTGGGATGTTTGGTGTGTCTTACCTGTTGTCCTCCACTTGCCATGCCCATTCCTGCTCTTTCCTCCTTACCTGTTTCCCATTACCTCTGATCACCACCTGTATTTAATCCTCATGTTTCCCTCCTGCCTTTGCCAAATCATTTGTGCTTTATGTCAGCGTTTCCAGCCTTGTTTTCTCATTCATGTCTTGCCATGTACCGACTATTCACTTGTTTGCTTTTTTACCTCGCCTGCCATATCATGTTTTGGATACTGTTGCTGATCTTGTTTGCTGCTCTGTGTACTGAACCCTGCTGGTAACTAAGTAAAGCCTTTTGAACTTCCGCTTTTGAGTCCAAGTCTCGCAATTATGTCCCGCCTTTTCATGTCTTTTCAACTGAGGAGCCTACACAGAAACTTTTCATGTCTGAGTTCCTGACACACCCTCTTTGTTTAGATATCCAGAAAATGTTTTTGTTTTTTTAAAGAGTATAGCCATGCCATTTCATAACGTTTTAGTGACTTCATCATCAGCCATATCATGTATTGACAATGATTTTCTGATCAATATAACCTGTGAATCACTTCTCCAGCCGCATTGGTAGTGGTAATATCCTGGAAAATGCATTTTGACAGCTGACCATCATGGTGGAATGCCACCAAAAAAAGGATATCTACAAGAAAACAGACTTCATCTAAGCTGGAGTCTCCTATGTGACTTATGTTAAAATTATAGTTGAAATTTCGTGTCTTCTTTTAAAGGAAAGCCTTCTTTATTCCACTCCCATAAAAGCTGTATACCTGGTGATTCTACAGGTAAATGTTGCACAAGTCATGCTTATTTGTCTCCTTGCTACTCTTACGGGCCTCCTGGCTTGTGTGGTGAAGCCCTTTGAAATGGTCCAGAATGTGACTGTCTGGTTTTTATTCACCCATAAGGGTAAGCTCTATTGGCTACCTATTGCTACCTCCAAGAAGCTCCTGTCTCTAGTGCTTGCTTACTCATCTACATAAATGCAATCAGAAAGGCTTACCCTATCCCTCAGCTGAGCGCTCCTCGGAGGAACAGCATCTGGTCCTGCCATCCCTACAGACAAGGCATCAGTCTATTGTTGTTTGTGGTTCCCCAGCAGTTGAATGAGCTACCGAGGACTCTCTTCACTGGCTTCCTGTTCCTGCAAGGTATGACTTTAAGGTTTTGTTACTAACTTACAAAATCATTCACGGACAAACGCCTCCTTCCCTGGTCTATCTACAACCCCAATTCCAATGAAGTTGGGACATTGGGTAAAATGTAAATAAGAACAGAACACAATGATTTGTAAATCCTCTTCAACCTATATTCAATTGAATACACCACAAACACAAGATATTTAATGTTCAAACTGATAAACTTTATTGTTTTTGTGCAATTATTGCTCATTTTGAAATGATGCCTGCAACACGTTTCAAAAAAGCTGAGACAGTGGTATGTTTACCACTGTGTTACATCACCTTTCTTTTTAACAACACTCAATATGTTTTTGGGAACTGAGGACACTAATTGTTGAAGCTTTGTAGGTGGGAATTCTTTCCCCTTCTTGTTTGATTACGACTTCAGTTGTTCAACAGTCCGGGGTCTCCGTTGTCGTATTTGTGCTTCATAATGCCACCACACATTTTCAGTGGGTGACAGGTCCTGGACTGCAGGCAGACCATTCTAGTACCTGCACTCTTTTACTACGAAGCCACGCTGTTGTAACACGTGCAGAAGGTGGCTTGGCATTGACGTTGCTTGGATAGCAGCATGTGTTGCTACAAAACCTGGATGTACCTTTCAACATTGATGGTGCCATCACAGATGTGTAAGTTGCCCATGCCATGGGCACTAACACACCCCCATACCATCACAGATGCTGGCTTTTGAACTTTGCACTGGTAACAGTCTAAATGGTCTTTTTCCTCTTTTGTCCGGAGGACACAATGTCCATGATTCCAAAACAATCTGAATGTGGGACTCATCAGACCACAGCACACTTTCCAATTTGCATCTGTCCACTTCAAATGAGCTCGGGCCCAGAGAAGGCGGCGGTGTTTCTGGATGTTGTTGATGTATGGCTTTCACTTTGTATTTAACTTGCACTTGTAGATGTAGAGATGAACTGTGTTAACTGACAGTGGTTTTCCGAAGTGTTCCTGAGCCCACGCGGTAAGATCCTTTATGCAATGATTGTCGGTTTTTATTGCAGTGCCACCTGAGGGATCAAAGGTCACGGGCATTCAATGTTGGTTTTTCGGCCTTGCCGCTTACGTGTAGAAAGTTCTCCAGATTCTCTGAATCTTCTGATTATATTATGGACTGTAGATGATGGAATCCTAAATTCCTTGTAACTGAATGTTGAGAAACATGTTCTTAACTGTTGGACTATTTTTTCACGCAGTGTTCACAAAGTGGTGATCCTCACCCCATCTTTGCTTGTGAATGGTTGAGCCTTTGGGGATGCTCCTTTTATACCCAATCATGACACTCACCTGTTTCCAATTAGGTGTTCTTTGAGCATTCATCAACTTTCCCAGTCTTTTGTTGCCCCTGTCCCAACTTTTTTGAAATGTGTTGCAGGCATCCATTTCAAAACTTGCAAATATTTGCACAAAAACAAAATGTCTATCAGTTTGAAGATTAAATATGTGTCTTTGTGGTGTATTCAATTGAGTATAGGTTGAAAAGTATTTGTAAATCATTGTATTCTGTTTTCATTTGCATTTTTACACAATGTTCCATTCTTCATTGGAATTGGGGTTGTAATTGAGCCTTTTTTACCGGTGTTCTGTGTTTCAGCAGTAGGATTTTGGTTTCCCTAAGGTTAAAAACAAGTCAGTAGGCCACAGAATGTTCTCATTGTATGACTAGCATACACACAGTGAGGCAATAAGTATTTGATCCACTGTCGATTTGCAGGTTTTCCCATCTACAAGAAAGGAGAGCTTTTGTAATTGTTATTGTAGCTTGGTGAGAAGACAGCAACTGTTGGTGCAATTATTAGAAAGTGGAAGAAACACAAGATTGACTGTCAATCTTCCTTGGTCGGGGCTCCATGCAAGATCTCACTTTGTGTTGTACGGATGATTCTGAGAAGCCCAGAACTACACAGAAGGATCTGGTCAATGACCTGAAGAGAGCTGGGACCACAGTCGCAAAGATGACATTAGTAATGTCATGATTTGAAATCCTTCAGGGCATGCAACGTCCTGCTGCCCAAGCCAACACATGTCCAGGCCCATTTGAAGTTCACGGACGCGTGGGATAAGAGAGAAAGAAATGAAATAAGAAATTCTGAAACTTTATATCAGCAATAAACAAACATGTTTATTAAGTAACAGGGCCTGTAAATTATTTGTTTAAGGACAGAAAGTTAGTATATACAACTTCAGCTGGCTTTCTACAGCTGTGCAGTGGAGAGTGTCCTGTCCTGCTGTGTCCCTGTGTGGTATGGTGGCTGCACGGTGGCGGAGAAGAAAGCGCTGCAGCGGGTGGTGAAGTCTGCACAGAGGACCATCGGAATGCAGCTTACCACCCATTGAGGACATCTGCATCTCCAGATGTAGAGAACAGAGCCACCTGCATCCTCCGAGACTCCCACCCACCCTGCGCACAGTCTGTTCACACCCCTTCCCTCTGGAAGGAGGGCTGTGCAGCATCTGGGCAAAAACGTCCAGACTGAAAAACAGCTTCTAACCCGAATGCTGTCAGACTGTTGAACAATTCAACATCCCACCATCAAACTGTGAACATTGCACTAAATGCACATTTTCACCTTCTTAATACTCTAACGCTGCTGCTGCTGCCGATCCTGTGCCTTGTATATATATTCTATGGCCACAGGGGTGCACATATTGTACATTGCAAAAGTTATATTGCACAAGTTTATACAAGAGGTTAGGTTAAAAAAATTGTCCCAGTTAACTACACCAAGACCTGGAGAAAACTGCATTTCGTTCTGCCTGTAAGAGTCAAGTGACAATAAAAGTGAGTCTGAGTTCATTACTGGCAGATTTTACGTAAGCTTCAATTGCGTCAACACCTATATAAAGAGTACTATATATTTTAGTCATGGTCATAAAACGTTATGTACATTTAAATTTAGCCTTTATTTAACCAAGTTAGTCCCATTGAGATCGAGACCTCTTTTACAAGTGAGACCTGGACAATTATAAAGTTTCCACCCAACCTGCATGTCCTTGGATGTGGGATGCCCACACACCTTATTGACACCTTTAGGCTCCTGGCTTAATACAAGAATAGATAAAGCATGGGCAAAATATGAATTAGGCCCCATGCCTCTCTGTGGCTAATGTTAGCGCCGTGCTAGTCAAAATGTGTTGGTTTGGCTCCCATTAGTCCATGTCTGGTATAATCAAGTGTAACATGTTCATTTATTAAGTGTTATAATTACACAAAATTATCCTTTTGTTCATTTGTGTTGTGTATGTACCTGGCGTTTTATACTGTGTGCTGCCTTGGTCCTCCAGCCTCTTCTCCTTTGGTTTTGTTTCTTCTTCGTGTGACCTTTGCTTGCCCCATGTATAAATAGGGGGTTTGACCGCTGCCTCTTCCCTTTTGTAAAGTCCGATATTGGGAAGAGGTAAGTCATCTGTGGTAATCCTTGGTTTTGAGTGTACATTATACATTATTTTGGTTTTATTTCCATCTGCTGATGTATTTTACGTGCATATATTGAGTTCCATTATTCGTCCTTTGTTTTAATTTTGTCCTGTTAAGTTGCGTGGGAAGATGCTAACTTTGCGACATCTTCTTCCCCTGTAGTTTGGCTGGATTTGTGTTAGCGGCACATACATGACACGTTTTTCACGTTTGTCCGCCAGGTATGTTGTTTTGCCCTTTTGTAAAGTCCGATATTGGGAAGAGTTTGGGCTGGATTTGTGTTAGCGGCACATACATGACATGTTTTTCACGTTTGTCCGCCAGAATAAACGGAGACTGCCTCCAAAGACATCACTGTGTCCCGTAGCTCTGTCCTGCACCGCAAATAACACAATGCAGAAATCCACTGGTCACACAAGCTTCAAGCAAGTTCTGTCATTTCTGGCTAAAATGGGTTTGTGCTCACATCAGGTTCCGTTACCTTAAAGTGTCTTTTGATATTCACAGTGTCGTGATCATGGTAGAAAGGCCCTGCCATTTGAAGCTAGCTGCTCCCTCGTGGTAGCTTCGTGGTGGTTCTATGTGACGAATCCCAGTCGATGAGCCCCCAGCCTTAGTCTCCTCTTCTTCTCAGTGGTCTCTTAATCGTAGTATAAAGACTGAACAGGCAAATTAACTTGTTGAACATAAACTTTCATTTGCCAAAAAAACAAAAAAAAAAAAACGGAGAGCAGCGCTGTTAGTCAGCTTAAGTCTTCTTCTCTTTTGTTCAACAGCGGGTTTTAACCATGGAAATAGAGACCTGGAATGGACGTCACGTGACTAACGGTGTGCCGCACAGCGGTCATTACTAAGGGTGGGAGAGAGCACCTTGAGCCAGTTAAACAGAAGCGAAATGAGGGGAAAAAAGGCAGCCAGTGCTTCACTATCAACTGCACCAACTACAAAAACAAATTCTCCAATACTAAAATGAACTATACAATAGCCTTAATGTAATTATGTAAAACAAATGTCTATTTTAAAGTCGTTATGCCGCAATTAAATATCGATATACTGAGACTATAACTCAACGCCATAAGTTCTTACATTAAGCTGCGTTCACATGCATACAATATAGAAACAAAAATGTTTATATATATATATATATATATATATATATATATATATATATATATATACACGAGGGCTGTCAATAAAGTATAGGTCCTTTTAATTTTTTCAAAAAACTATATGGATTTCATTCATATGTTTTTACGTCAGACATGCTTGAACCCTCGTGCGCATGCGTGAGTTTTTCCACGCCTGTCGGTGACGTCATTCACCTGTGAGCACTCCTTGTGGGAGGAGTCGTCCAGCCCCTCGTCGGAATTCCTTTGTCTGAGCGCGGTGCGGCAGCACAGGAAAAACACCTCCGTGTTGATAACCATTTGTAAATCCAGGCAGCTTTTGATGGCTTTCAGTGGAGTGAGTATATGAGAAATTGTTTGACAGCTGGACATGTTCCAACTTGTCCTTAAGGCTTCCAACAGAGGTGTTTTTCCTGTGGCGGAGCGTCGCGGCGGCTGGGAGCCGACGCTGCAATCCGTCCGCACGTCTTTCATTAAAAAATCTCCTTTAACAGTGGAATATCCAGATAAAATGCTGAAACCGACTTCTTCTGAACTTCACTGTTCTCTCACGATGTCCTGGATCAATAGAGCCTGAAATGTGGAGGTTTTCAGCTTGAAAACAGGCCGACGACGGCGCCCTGAGAGCGCTGCACGAGTCTTGCACCGTGGGAAGTCCTTAAAGCGACAGTATCACCTCAAAATCTCTCATCAGCCGTTAAAATTTTCACCGAAAACCATCTTAATTTTTCAAACTGTGTCCCTTCGATGTGTCTCACAGGTTTAGAAAAAATTTAGATCAACAAAGCACCAGTCTCTCAGCAACTTCTCAGACAAAGGAATTCCGACGAGGGGCTGGACGACTCCTCCCAGAAGGAGTGCTCACAGGCGAATGACGTCACCGACAAGCATGGAAAAACTCACGCATGCGCACGAGGGTTCAAGCATGTCTGACGTAAAAACATATGAATGAAATCCATATAGTTTTTGAAAAAAATAAAAAGGACCTATACTTTATTGACAGACCTCGTATATATATATATATATATATATATTATATATATATATATATATATATATATATATATTTATATATATATATATATATATATATATATAAACTTACAGTTGTTTAATATGATATGAAAATTCAGTAAGGTATATCTTATATATTATAATTCCAATTCTAAGGTGGAACTATGCTAGTATATAAAGGTATATCTAAATATCTAAAAAGGAACAGTAAAATAGGAGAGTAGAAAAGAGTAGAGTAGAGCCACTTAGGTGCCTGGTCTTGAGAACCAGGGATGGTGAATGGCTTTATATCTACTTGTAAAAAAATGCTAGTAAAAATCATATATATATGTTGTTGTCATTAAAAGACTAGCAGCGATATTACAGTGGAAAAAGCAGCAAGGTAAATGATCACAATGGCAAGGCATACTTCAGATTTATATTTTAATACATAAGGATTTTTTTTATCTGAGCTTTTAATCAGCTTGAATACAACTTACAAGGCTTCATTTATAAAAATCCATTGAGAATTATGACAGGAAAAAAACCCCCACAGTAAATTCCCCAAATTTCCACACATTACATAAACAGTTTTTTTCCTACCCAGGCATGTATGGGTTCATTAGAAAGAGTAATTAAAGGGCTTTAAAACAAGCCTAATTTTATTAAAATCTGTTAACAAATAGTGAAAAATATAGTGAGAAAAGCAGCACAATTTGTCATAATTTCCCCAAATTTCTGCATTATACATAAAGTTTTTTTTCACCCACACATGCATAGGTTCATTGGAAAGAGCTTTCAAAGTGCTCTAAAACAAGCCTACATTTATTAAAATCCGTTAAGAAATAGCGATGCTAGTGCAAAAAAAAGTGGTCAGTTTATTATTGATGATCTGCACATCTCCACCCTTAGTAATGGCGCCTTCCTGTCCTGAGCGACACTAATAGATTGACCATTCCAGGTCTATATTTCCATGGTTTTAACCCAACTCGGTGCACTACTGCCAACGTTTGGTGGTGAGCACTGCAAACAACTGTGAAGCGCTGCAAGCATATTGTTAACAAAATAAGTTAAAATGAGCGAAGTGCCGCTCAGCGGCGCAAAGCTCACTCATGGTACATGGCGTCCAAAACAGGAAGTGCCAATTTTCAAATCCACAGTAAAACAGGAAATGTTCAAATGTCAAACATTTCCTGGATCGACAGACGAGATCCCATGGAATCTCGCAGGAACTCAATGGCAAGCTCACACTCAAACAGGAAGTGCCAAATTCCCACTCACAGTGAAACAGGAAATGTTCAAATGTTGAACACTTCCTGGCATGGGTGGAGCTAGAGTGGAGGCTAGGGTTTCACTGGACTCCCCTGAAATCTGATTGGACACAGATGAATGACATGTCACAGCTATGGATGCAATCCCCCAAGGTGTGTTGATGCTGTTTAAGGGAGGGGTGCTATCTTCTATGAGACCCCCTGATTTGCCAATTTTTGAATCCTCTCTGGGCAAAATATGTTTTTCTTCCAGCCCTACCATGAGAAACAAAAAAATTAGATTGTTATTCCAGAAAAACATTGCTACTATTCCTTATGTTATTCATTATTGGAAGCAGTTTGTGCCTGATATTAACTGGACTACTGTATGGACTTTATCTCATAAATACTTTATTACTAACAAAGTTTGAGATGTGTGCTTCAAACTTCTCCACAGATGCTACCCTGCAAAAAAGTCTCTTCACAAGGACATAGAATGCAGCTGCCCTTTTTGTTCTCAGGCCAATGAAACTGTCATCCATCTCTTTTGGACATGCCCTCTAACTGTTGCATTTTGGAAAGATGTCATTCACTTTATAGTCTAATATTCTTGGTAACTTCTATCTATTGTACTCTGATGTGCTCTTTGGTTTCTATAATTTGTGACCATTTAAAAACCTTTGTGAAGAACCGTAAAGACAAAGAGGAAACTTTTATAAAAAAAAACAAAAAAAAAAACAAAAAGACCTGCATTTTCAAATCAGTGAGTCACATTGACTGCTGGGTTCCTCCTGTCCAGTAGTTTGTGCTGTGTACCACAAAAAAATCCACCTTAGAAGAAGCAAAATGTTTGCTTCAGATTTGAACTGAACATGTCGTTTGAACTATGGACTTCTAATCACAGAAAACTTATATTGGTGAGTAAATGACTGTATTTTATGCCAGAAATGAGGTCCAGGTTGTTAAAAGCAGCATTTCTCCTTTAATTCGGGTTGGCTTATGTACACATTTTTAAACTTAAGACAGTAGCTTGTTCATGTTGGCTCATTAGTGCAGCAGATAACTGAAACAATCCTTCAAATGGTGATACAAGCATCAAATTCAGCACAAATACAGCTGGAGCAAAATTAATGGAGCACCTTTAACTTTTGACGCCTGTACAGACTGAAACTGACCTTTGTCACCAATCTTCCTGCTTTCACCTCATAACTCCATAACATTCAGTCACAAATTGTCCAAACTATACCTTTTTTGGAATCTTTATGATCAGGTAAATAATGTGGTGTAGTTTTCTATATGATTGGAGCATCTTTTAATTTAGACCAGGGGTGGGCAATTTGTTCCAGAAAGGGCGAAGAGGGTGCAGGTTTTCTTTGCAGCCACTGACTCCAGGTGATTTTACTGATTAATATCACTTTGAGAATATGGAATCAGTTAATGAGTGAAAGCAATTTTTTGTCTAATGTTTGCTTCCATACAAACATTAGACAAACATCACGAACATTACATGAACATTCACAAACATGCTGAACAGTAAACATTCTATGAACGTTTGATTGATGTTTGCAAATGTTCTCTTACGGGTGGGGATTACCTAGATTTACAGAATTTGATAATATCTCACTAGGCATGCTGACAAAACTCGAAATGTCTACAAAAACATAACCTCCTTATTTGATCCTATACCAACAAAACTGTTAAGGACCTGTGGCCCACTCTTGGGCCAACGGTGCTGGAAATGATTAATCTCTCATTAACTTCTGGATCTGTTCCTAAATGTTTCAAATCTGCAGTGATTAAACATTACTTAAGAAATCTTGACCCTAGTATATTGAAAAACTATAGGCCAATATCAAATCTATCATTTTGCTCTAAAATTCTGGAAAAGGTGGTTTCACAGCAGCTCGTGGACCACCTTACTGAGAATAATCTCTTTGAGCCACTGCAGTCTGCTTTTAGAAAATATAATTCAACAGAGACGGCTCTCACTAAAGTGTTGAATGATCTTCTGCTTGCAATGGATTTGGACACCACTACAGTTCTGGTGCTGTTCAATCTCAGTGCTGTGTTTGACACCTTGGAGCTTCAAACTCTACTCGATAGGCTGGAGAATCATTTTAGGATTACTAGGAGTGCACTTGCATGGTTGACATCATACCAGACCAATCATTCTCACTGTGTTTTGTACAGTAACACTAACTCTAACCTTAGTGACATGAAATTTGGTGTTCCACAGGGGTCCGTCTTAGGCTCCCTGCGGTGATGCCGACCAGTGCTGTGACCGGCCTGCCTGATGAGAACACAGAACACAATGCCCTGTAAAAAAAAAAAAAAAAAAAAAAAAAAAAAAGTATGCAAAAAAAAAAAAATTGCACAAAAAAAAAAAAACGCGAAACTGCGAGGCCGCGAAAGGTGAACCGCGTTATAGCGAGGGACCACTGTACTGCCATGTTCTATTTTTTGGTTTACTGCAGTCCAGCATTAGGGTTCTCCAATTGGTTTAAAATACTGCTGCCAGACTTTTGGTAGGAAGCAGAAAGTTTGACCACATTACAACCATTTTGGCATCTCTTCACTGGCTTCCTGTCCCTTGAGATCAGATTTTAAGGTTCTGTTACTAACTTATAAAATTGTTCACGGACTGGCACCTCCCTACTTAGCTGACCTACTTAAACCCTACGTACCGGCCCGGGCTCTGCGTTCTCAGGGTGCAGGACTACTTTGTGTTCCTAGGGTGAATAAAAAGTCTGCGGGTCACAGCGCTTTCTCTTCTCATGCCCCTGTTCTGTGGAATGGTCTCCCTGCATCAATAAAATTGTCAGATTCTGTAGAGACTTTCAAGTCCAGACTTAAGACGCACTTATTTTCCTTTTTGTATGGCTACATACTGTCATAGTATGTTACTGTGCCTTTTACTCTTTTAAATTCATTTTATTAGTAAAGAGAGCGGGCCGCAGCCTCAACTGACCCCTACTTTGTGACTTCATCATTAGTCAATCACAAACACTGACCATCATGAGCTTTTGTTCAAATCTGTAGCTCAGGGGTCACCAACCCTGTTCCTGGAGAGCCCCTGCCCTGTATGTTTTCCATGTCAACCTACTCAAGTCACACCTGTTTTTTGTTTTTTTTTAAGTGGTATCTTCCAGCTGTTGATTGGCTGAGCACACCTGATAGTTAATTGCCTGGGAGTAGAACAGGGAGGGTTAGAAAACATGCAGGGCAGGTGCCCTCCAGGAACAGGGTTGGTGATCCCTGCCTTAGGTGCTGTTAGTTCCACCTGATTAATTTTATTCTCTGTTCTCTGTTTGAGGCATTATAGCTGGGGTCAGGCCCTACCCTTGGGTCATATGGAGTAGCATTCTGTACAAATGGATAGGATGCTACCTGAACCATGCAGACAATAATGACAACCAGGCTACACAGAATATCATCATTGGGGAAATCTGAAGCCTTGGGATGATATCATTATTGATTTTCATTGACACTGATCCAACGGTACCATCTGTGTCCTTTTAATTTTTTTTGTCTTTGATTTTGTTTTATCTTGTCTATGTTAATTGGTAGAATGACCTAAGCAGTGGGTCACTCCTCTGAGTCTGGTCTGCTTGATGTTTCTTCCTGACAGAAAACACCAGATGGAGTTTTTCATTACCACTGTCACTGTGTGCTTGCTCAGGGGGGTTGGCAAGGTTAGACCTTACCCATCTGAAGCATCTTCAGGCAGCTTTATTGTGATTTGGCGCTATATAAACAAAATGAATTGAATTCAAATGCAATCTGAGTAGGAGCTCCCTACTCTACTTTTGAGAAGCTCTTTAAAACCCAGCTATTTTGAGAATACCTCCTAACACATCTAACAACTCCAACATGCCTAACTTCCACTTGCCATGTGCTTCTTTTCTCTATCTTCCTTTCATTGCCTCCTCAAATTTCACTCCCTGTTATCAATGTATATTTTTGCATTATCGCTTGATGGCTTGTATAACAATAAGATGGTATTCATCATTATTCCAAACTCTCCTTCAGACTGCAAATCTAGTATTTATTGTTCTGCTGAAATTCCCCTATGAACTTTAGCTTAATTGTGATTCTTCACTTCTACGTGGGTTTGGATAAAAGTGTCAAAGAATGAATGTAATTCTTTCAGTTATCCTAATTTTTTTCAGTGATTTAATGTCAATTAATGAGACAAAAATTTGCATTTGCTTGTGGACAGAGAGTGGTGACTTAGAAAAAAATACCCATAATATTCCAAATATAAGACTGTGTTTTTGTATTTAAAATATATCTGGAAAAAGGTTTAGACTTTTACATTTATTCATCCAAAACAGTAAATGGCACCAAGTACCCATGAAAAGAGTGCCAATGAGGACTGAAGTGAACCAGGCTTCAAATTAGTTTACAGTTTTGCGTATGGCAAGACATAGTGATCATTCTGAAAAATTGAGTGTTTCAAAATCAGGTAAGTTAACCATCAGCAGCTCAGACGTTTTGGTGCAAACTTTAAGCTCATGGTGATAAATGCTGCAGAATCATCAAATGACTCTAAAACAGCTAAGAAATACAGTGTGAAACTTGATGAACCCAAAAAGAATAACAATAGCTGACTGTGTCAGTACAAAATGAAAGCATTTTCTTTTTCCAAATATACAGTATATATATATTTGGTCTTCAAACCTGGAGTAACTGGGATTAAAGCTGGGATAGCTTTGTCTCAAATGAAGGGTTCTTTAGGGAGATTAAGAGGAGCGGTCTCACTTGCCTTGCAAGCGAATGTCAACTGTGACATTTTGTCTATTTCACACATTTCTTGGGACGTGATCCAGCACATAGTTGCCTCAGTGCTGAGGACCACCGGCGGCTGCAGACGGCCAAGGGGACACTCGCGTATCACCTGGCTGCTGCAGATGGTTGCTTACTTTTGAGAGGTGGCAATGGATTGGATCTCTGTCTGGGTGATTGCCATCCAGAACCTGGAGTAGTTTTGTAGTGTGGTGGATGTGGCTTGACTTGACTCAACACCAAGGGGCTTTGACGAAACGAAACATCACTGTCGAAATGAGTTGCATCCAGCTATATTGGTCTCTTGTGACTTGCAAGTGGTGGAGAGTGTCTTCAAATGACACCAATGCTTAGTGCACTAAAATGGCGAGTGCTGCATGCTTGGACAGTAGCTTTTATCTCTTTTATTGCAGTCAGTCTTCTTTTGATGCTGTGCTGTATTTATTGCATTATCACTGTATGCCAGCAACAAAATTTATCTGCAGGATGCATTACTGTGTATTATTCTGACATCATTATATTTGTGATCAATATTTAACATACATTTTTTTATGCACTCCACTGTTTTGAGGGCAATGACTGCAGGAGCAACTATTTTTTCTTCGAAGATGGCTTTGTGATTTCTCATGCCTTGCAGCAGTACATGATGATGAACGCTCTTGTATATCCAGCCTGCGTCCTCCCACTGAACATAGTCAAGCAGCTTGTGTGGAAAGAGAGTGGGATGACTAAAGTGCAGCTGGCTGTGGTCCAGGTTAATATGGTTAAACATTTGAGTGCCGGTGTGCAGCGTCACAGAGGAGACTAGGGTGCTGAGTACTGAAAATAAGGATCTTCAAGGTGCTCACATATTGGAGCTGCAGAATAAACAGCAGAGTTGAGATCTGATGGCTGAGGTGGCGGGTGCACTGATTTCCCCACAGTCTGTCTGATTGTGCGCACCTCCAATCAAATCAGCACCTTTTGTAATGGGATTGGTGCTGCAGGAATTAAAAGTTGCATACAAAGCAGTTATTGCCTCCACTAAGGAGGTTATGTTTTTGCCAACGTCTGTTTGTTGGTTTGTTAGTGTGATTACTCAGAAGGTAATGAGGTGATTTTGATGGAATTAAGTGGAAAAAAAAAAAAAAAGTTGGTTCAGCCTGAAATTCAAGATACGCATGAAAAAGGGGTGCAGTCATGAAATTTTTAATTTGTCTGTTGACTACAGTGTAAACCAAGTGGATCAGTGAGTTAAAGAGTTGGGCTCCCAATATATGTCGGTTTGATTCCCACTCTTGTGACCTGTATGTCTTTGGACAAGACATACAGTATTGCGTTGACTCAGTCCATACACCTGTAATCGGGTTGTGTAGTGGCCTTGTTTGTGGAGGTAAGCTACAATGGACTGTTGTACTATTCAGTGGTAGTCCTTTGTCTCTCATCTCCTTCACACCAGGGGTACTTGAGATGATTTAACCCTCTGGGGTCTGAGGGCATTTTTTGGACAGTTCACTCGCCGAGCATAAATGTTTTATTGTTGCTATTAAAGCTCACCCTGCATCCCACAATCAAGTGCTATGTCTCTTTTTTCAGGACAACCTGTACTTTCAGAATATATATGCTATACTGGTGTTTTTACAAGTGTAATAAAGGTTTACAATCAGAAATAAGAAAGGAAAAAATAAAGCAGCAATATTTTTCACACTCTTATTTAAAACACACAGCAAACAGCTATTTTGACACTTTATAAAGGAAGTTTGGGGTCTTGTACAAAGAGGATTTACAAAATTAATGTTCTAACAATCAACACAAATGCACATTTTGAACAATATATACAAAATGGTCCATGCCTTTTGTCTTTATGCCACATCTCATAGCAAATTCTGTCTGTTATTACACAAAGGCTTACAACACAAACTTTTTAATTCTGTGGGTTGACTCCCTCTTGGATTGCTTGCAGTGGCACTCTTTGGTCCACCATGTGAGGTTGTATGAGACCCTCTTATGCTGATCACTTCACTCATATGTGCAACACTGCACTTTATGAATGAAGCTAGCAGCCTGAGGGCTGTTCAAACAGCATTCACATCCCAAAGATTAACATATCGCTGCTCCTAACAATCTTTGGCATACCATGTGAGACTGCTCTGCCCTACAATTGGATATTGGAAAACCATGTGATGTGATCCAAATCCGACTGGACACTCACATTGCCCTCGTCATCACACAGCTTCTATGAGGAGTACAAACATGGTGGATGGCTGGCTCAAAAGTCCGTGGAGTTCACTTTTCAGCAAAAAAAGGACGTTTCTATCTCATATCATTAAAAAGTTATTTATAATTTAGTAAAACTTGTACTCAGCCGTCGTATACAACGGTGTCAGCCCCAGAGGGTTAAAACTAATATCACAGTATTTTTCATCTTTTGTACAATAACTGTACAACTACTTTTGCAAGTTGTCAGATGAGTTGCATGTTCTGTCCCTTTATGTAAATTTAAATAAATATTTTTGATATATTAAATACATAGAATGTATCAACTGGTAGACATAGGAGAGTATTGTGCATCCTCAACATTGACTATAGGTCTGTGTTTGGTGGTGGGGGTGTCCTTTTTAATGTCTGGCAAAATTAAAGTAATGTATTCCTGTTACATATGTCACAAAGGTTTCTAACAATGTGTGTCAGGCCTAAATGAGGTTTATAGCAGAGTAATGTCTAAAAACACACAAAAACATGGGACTTTGAAGATATTTACCATTAAAAATCAAATACATGAAATATAAAAGGTAGTTAAAAAATGTTTTTTCCACAGTATGGCCTCTTTAATAGAAGTCTTATCTGAGTAAGAGTTTTACCAAGACTATTTTCATTGTCAATGCTGTACATTTAAAGTTACATTGTAGATTCAGTTTAATTTATTTCATTTATATAGCGCCAAATGACAACAAAGTTGGCTCAAGGTACATTCACACAAGGAAAGATAGATCTTAGCCTCAGATGAAAATCCTTATTAATCAACTATTGTTACATTAAAAAATTTCATGGGTGTGCTTAATTAACAATTGTTAAGGCATAAATGAGCCTTCAGCGCAACAGTCTGCTTGTTAACACAACAGGATCACATTTTAACTGTGTTTTAGTGACTGACTGGTAAATTGTGTCGACGTGAAAATGACTATCGCCAGTTTTATCTGTAAGGAATGTTATTAAAGTGTGGCGAGGTGTGTGTGTTTGGGGGGGGGGGGGGGCGGCAACTAATAGCTGCAGAGGCCACCTCTTTTTCTGACTCTGATCAGCCAAACTTCAGTTCGGCTGTGAGCTGCAGATGTGCCCAAATGAGTTTAGCTGACCTAATTAAACCCTACGTACCGGCCCAGGCTCTGCTTTCTCAGGGTGCAGGACTACTTTGTGTCCCTAGGGTGAATAAAAAGTCTGCAGGTCAGAGAGCTTTCTCTTATCATGTCCCTGTTCTGTGGAATGATCTCCCTGCTTCAATGAAACAGTCAGATTCTGTGGAGACTTTCAAGTCCAGACTTAAGATGCACTTATTTTCCCTTTCGTATGGCTAGCATACTGGCACAGTATGTATGCTTATTACTCTTTTAAATTCATTTTATTAGGAAACAGAGCGTGCCACGGCCCCAACTTTATCTATATTCTGGGTCTTTTAGTGAAGCTTAGGGCTAGTGGTCGGCGATCACCTTAGTATTTCTTCTGTTTTTCTTGTTGCTTCATGCTGACAAATTACACTGTACACTTCTTGTCTTTCTGATGCCTGATTCTGTTTTTTTCTCTGTTTGAGGTGTGGCTCCATCCAGAGATGGGTGTGATGTCTGTTTCTGCAACCCTCCTGTCCTGTGCACTGGCAACATTTCCTGCATATTCGTTTTGTGAATTGTTTTGGAAATTGTGTCGGTAGCTTGGCCCAAGCAGAGGGTCACCCCTTTGAGTCTAGTCTGCTTGAGGTTTCTTCCTCAAATCATCAGAGGGAGTTTTTCCTTACCACTGTCACTTGTGTGCTTGCTCTGGGGGTTGGTAAGGTTAGACCTTACTTGTGTGAAGCACCTTGAGGCAACTTTGTTATGATTTGGTGCTACATATATTAAAATAAATTGAAATAGATTTTCAAATTAATGGATATTTGGCTTTATTTTGCATTATTTCATTGTAGTTTTCTTTGGCATGATTAAAACATATTTCTGGTATGTGGCCGTGGTAGTTCTGGGCTGTTATAGTAGAAAAAACTACAATCCATATTGTAGCATACAATCACACCAGTCAGTGATAACGATGACACCAGTGTACCCCCCCCCCCCATGCTATGGAATCCAATGGTAAACCAATGGGACCCAGGACCTGTATTGGTCTCCTTCTCTTCTTTTAAATCATGAGATGGTGAGGTTGCAAACCAGTTTTCAAGAAACCTGCTGAAAAAGTTGGATCTGGTCTGGAATATATATATGGATTTTTGATAGATCTCGATAAAGTGGCAGAGATAAAACACATACTTCATGTTTCCTGGATCTGCCTTGGTTTCAAGAATCCTAAATAAAGTTATTCATTTTGAACCTTCTTCTGGAATTTTAGAATCTTAGTGCCACCCAAATCAAGCTCCCATGACTCTGGTGGAGGACCTGAGTTTGAGGAAGATCACCTCCCTAGAGGAGATAGGGTCATTTCATCATTATGCCTGTCGCTCCCCCCGAAGTATAGGCTGCTAACAATAAGGTTCTTCTTACTTATAAGGTTTTGAATAATCAGGTCCCATCTTATCTTAGGGACCTCGTAGTACCATATCATCCCAATAGAGCGCTTCGCTCTCAGACTGCAGGCTTACTTGTAGTTCCTAGGGTTTGTAAGAGTAGAATGGGAGGCAGAGCCTTCAGCTTTCAGGCTCCTCTCCTGTGGAACCAGCTCCCAATTCAGATCAGGGAGACAGACACCCTCTCTACTTTTAAGATTAGGCTTAAAACTTTCCTTTTTGCTAAAGCTTATAGTTAGGGCTGGATCAGGTGACCCTGAACCATCCCTTAGTTATGCTGCTATAGATGTAGACTGCTGGGGGGTTCCCATGATGCACTGTTTCTTTCTCTTTTTGCTCTGTATGCACCACTCTGCATTTAATCATTAGTGATCGATCTCTGCTCCCCTCCACAGCATGTCTTTTTCCTGGTTCTCTCCCTCAGCCCCAACCAGTCCCAGCAGAAGACTGCCCCTCCCTGAGCCTGGTTCTGCTGGAGGTTTTCTTCCTGTTAAAAGGGAGTTTTTCCTTCCCACTGTAGCCAAGTGCTTGCTCACAGGGGGTCGTTTTGACCGTTGGGGTTTTACATAATTATTGTATGGCCTTGCCTTACAATATAAAGCGCCTTGGGGCAACTGTTTGTTGTGATTTGGCGCTATATAAAAAAATTGATTGATTGATTGATTGATCCCTTTTTGCTGGATTATAAGCGGCATCCTCATCAGATCAGTCTCAAACTACATCAGAAGACATTCCAGTGACACTTTACTTGAAGGTATCATCATAAAAGTGACATGCGACATAATACTGTCATAACTGTTATAAACGTGTCATAAACATTATGTCAATGTCATAGATGTTTATGACTGTTGTCATTAAGTGTCATTCGGTTTTTGTAATGACAAGTTGACAAGTTGGCATACAACCAAAGACCAAAAAGGCCAAAGACAACTTCTGGTCATGTAACTTTGATTAAAGTCAAGTTGTTATCAAGACAATCCAAAAAATGTCAACTTGTCATTATAAGCCACTATCAGAGCAACCTGGGCTCTCATACCACCTGAGCAGTGCCACAGACTGATCGACCCCATGCCACACCGCATTGCTGCAGTAATTCAGGCAAAAGGAGCCCCAACTACGTACTGAGTGCTGTACATGCTCATACTTTTCATGTTCATACTTTTCAGTTGGCCAGCATTTCTAAAAAACCTTTTTTTATATTGGTCTTAAGTAATATTCAAATTTTCTGAGATACTGAATTTGGGATTTTCATTAGCTGTCAGTTATAATCATGAAAAGTAAAAGAAATAAACATGTGAAATATCGCAGTCTGTGTGGAATGAATGAATATAATATACAAGGCTCACTTTTTGAATGGAATTACTGAAATAAATCAACTTTTTCATGAAATTCTAATTATATGACCAGCACCTGTGTGTGTGTGTGTGTGTGGATATAGATATATATATAGATGTCCTTGAACCTACAATTATCGTATTGTTTTAATAAACAAGCAAAAATAAATAAATAAAAAGTAAAATAAATTCACATGTGATTTCTGAAACATTTATTATAATCGAGGGTGAGCTGCAGAAAATAAATAAAGATGAATGTGAAGCACTGAAGTTGCCCTGGAAGCGGCGTCAGAGGTGAGACAGAAACCGTTTACGGATCAAATGGCGCAATCTGCTGACACATCTTTGCGCAAATGTTCAGTCACCACGTGACGCAGAACACAACAACAACAAAAAAAAATGTGCTGTACGAAGTGGAAGTATTTGCTGCTCACTTGATTTGATCTAATCCGGCTGGTGAAATATTCATGATTGTGCCTTAGAACGTCAGGACGCAGCGGCGGAGAGAGGAGGAGGAGGAGGAGGAGAGACGGAGCAGCTCCGCACGCACCGAGCATCGGCAAATCACCGACCGACTGACGGACAGACGAAGACACAGAGAAACGACGTGTTTTTGAAGCGCGTGTCGCACAGAAAGAAGATGCCAGAGCAGCTCGGAGGCGGCGGGAGGATGCTTAAGCGCAACCAGCGGAAGATGGACGAACACCGGGGCTGAGGAAGCGGCCACTTCTCACCCTACCGACATGGTTACCGCCGCCGGCAGCGTCGGTTGTTGGCTGTAACATGTAGCGGAGCGGCTGTTTGTCCGCTGCCCGGGATCCGTTCAACTTTGACGCGCGGCGGCTCCGATGCCGAGCTGAGGAGCTGTCCGTGGTGCTGAAGCCACTCCGTCTAAAGCAGGCCACCGCACGCGGACGCACACCGGACTCGCGGCCGCGTTCCAGGCTCGTTCATGGCTGTGGCACGCAAAATCAAAACTTTGTTGACCGTCAACATTCTGGTGTTTGTCGGGATCATCCTTTTCTCCGTCTACTGCAGGATCCAGGACCGCTCCGAGGAGCTGATCCAGATCGGCCGTATATCCGAGCAGCGGCTCCGAGCCCGAAATGGCAAAGTTTCCAACTTGGTGGACAGACAGTCGATCCTCCAGAGACTGGAGAGGCTGGAGGATGTGGTCTACAACCAGCTCAACGGTAGGCTGATCATCTGGAACACCCATGTGTGAAAGCATGAATTCAAACTGTTTTCCCCCCCGGTGGGTCTGATGACTTCGTGCGTGTGCTGATCGACTTTATTGCGCCGTATTACCTTTAACAGCCTATCTGACTCTGACATCCCAAAACCGACTCGCTGTAAAACTCAGCGGTTGTGGGGGAGAGTCCGGGTCTCTGGAGCTCCTGTCGTTTTCACTGCAGGCACCTCTGCTCAAACATATCACATTTAACAAGCTGTCTGAATTTTTGAAAGCGATTCTAATGGAGTGGCTCTATAACATAACGACAGGCTTCTTGCTTTTCATTTCCCATTGTGTGTGCGTGTGTCTGTGTGTGTGTACCAGATTTAAGTTCCTCAGCAGAGGAGGAATCTTAAAAAAAAAAACAAAAAAACAAAACACTTAAGTGCCTTTACTGCTCTCTTCACTTGTCTGTTCTAAGTATCATATAAAAAGCACATTGTGTTTTATAGTGAAATATATTTACAGACTGTATACACCTTAAGCATCACTGAAGGATGTGCTGAGGTGCTTTTTTGTGGTTCTATAGTGGTTTGAAGTACTGACAATATATAAGAGTACAGTGCATTTTTAACCTTTCTGCACAGTGTATTACTGTTTTCTACGCACTATACTTTGCTTTTGCTAATACAGTTTTAGAGCCCATTAACATGATTACATGAATTGGTTGACACTGGCCTACGTAGCAGATTCTCAAAAATCTCTGTGAAACAGCAGAGAGGCTTCCTCCAGGGGTCCAAATTCTTTATCTTCAGCGGAGGGTAACATTGTATTGAGGAGCTTGAAATTTGGCGATGGCCCAATAACTTACTTTAGGATGCAGTTCAACGTTCACTGTTGGAGTGGGTGTCTTGGTAGCGCACTCTGCAATGTTTGAGATGTCATGTGATATAGCCTATATAAACTGAAATTGCTACTGGTGTGTCATCAAGATGTATGGGTTCACATGTATACCACTGGAATCGTCAAGTTAAAGGAAATTATCGATTACATAAGTGAGTATAGAGTTAAAAATTTGGTTTGGCCTCAGACCCAATCACAGCAGTGGGATAAGCAGAGACTTGAATTCTGCTGATAGAGGAGGCAGTGGGTGGAGCCCATCCTCCGCAATGGACAGGGACCAACTCATGGTGGTGGAGCGGTGGAGGGAGCGTCAGGCAGAGAACTGAAACACACTGAGACATTGAAGCTTTTAAAGAAGATGCCTACATCCTGTTAGTTTGTGGTGATGGTTAACAGTAACATCTGTCAGGACGATGCTCATGGCTGAGGTCAATTAGTTGATTGTCAGACACTCCGAATCATGAGACCCCAGGTTGAACTTGCGCTACTGCATTTCTTCATATTTCTTCATGAACAAGGGATCCAGAGGAGGTGGTGCAGCCAGTCAAGCCTCCAATGTTGGCCAGTGGAGGCCGGTGGAAGCACATGGAGCAGTAACAGTGTGCTAGCAGAGGTGATGTAGTGGTAGTGGAGCTAAATTCTTGCTAGCATTGTAGCACGGGTGTCAGAGATTTTAAGCATGTTGAAAATTTTTCTGGGACCACGACAAACATCAGCATTGCCCGACCGACTTCGACTTAGCTCCTGCGGATTCCGGAGGACCTCAGCGCTGGTCGGTGTTAATCAAATTTTCACTTTCCTTCAGTAGTGTGAATGTAACATTCGAGGTTTAGATTGACTTCAAGTCCAGTTTCAGCCTGATCTCCCAGCAAGCTCAACCTGATCTCATGCTGGGCTGCAACTCGATCTCATGGCAAGTTTGTGATGTTGTCACCAAAAATAATTTTATGTATTTGTTCATGATATCATCACAAAATAACCCGATCTCACATCAAGTTCATGTTGGTGTCACAAAAGGTGATTTAATGTATTAGTTTGTGATACTGTCACAACATGGAGTAGATTTTCGTGATGTCACGAAAATATTTTGTGATGGCATCATCAAATTTGCAGTGACCTGGGTGGGGGGGAGACACTGGGACTATGGTTAAAATTAGTAGCAAAGTGTAGCGAGAATAGATTTTGTGACATATCACAAAAGAAGCTGTCGGGTTATATAATAGCTACAGCAATGAAAAGCATCAAAGGACTGACATCTTGGCCTGCACTTCTTTTTCTACACTGAAAAAAATGATACTTTGGATCAACTTTAAAAAATGATGTAATTTGTTTCAGCTAATTTGTTTAGTTTTTCACTATGTATATTTATGATTTGGTGAAGTGATTCCAGCAGATTTAAATTGGAAACCACAATTTTCCATTAGACCAATGTAAATAAGTACTTTGAATGAAGTGCATTGATGTTTCCCTTTTTTCAGTGTATATATGATGTCATATTTTGATTTTATCATGAAGTCGGTTATATACCAGTCCATCACAAATATTTTACCCATCAATATGAACTTTTAATTAAATCTCACATTGGTATAGGAGATACTATGGTAAACATGTTTTTGGGCTGTGTTTTGCTTGACCTTGACCTTTGACCAATGTGTTCCAATGGTTAATCACAAACCCAAGTAATATTCCCATGAAGTGTGGTTCTCAAACATCCCCATATGTATCTGCAACAGTTATACAGTATTTTAGTCTCTCTGTATGTTTATGGTAGGTGTGGTGAGAAGTTCACCCATCAGTTACTGATCTAAACGTGTCAAGTATGATTGTATATAAACACCTAAATATGTAGATAAGTTTTATGATGATGGATTTTTTTTTCTAAATCACTTTCACAGAGACAGATTGTGATATTTTAGTGGCAGTTCAGTTTCTGTCCCTCAGTGTTTGCACTCAGTGAAACATTTCAAGTTTTTTTCCCCCACATAGCAATGTGTAGTTTTTGTTCTAAGTATCAAGTGTAACCGTGTGTAATCATATTGGATGAAGCAAGCAACTGATTTTCTTTGAGGGACTTCTTTTTGATGGTACCACTTCTTGTTTGGTGTACCCCGCCTCTTACCCAGTGACTGCTGGGATAGGCTCCAGCTCCCTCATGACCCTTAATTGGGATAATTGGGTATAGAAAATAAATGAATGTTGTAAAGATTAGTTTGCGGCTCCTTTAAAAAAATGCTTGGGGCTGTGTAAAATGTGTGATGATCTGCAAATCTGTTCAGCTAAATTTTTATTGAAAATACTACAGACTTTAAGAATTTTAAGAAATTAAGAATTTTTTAAACTTTATATGCTTATTCTGAATTTAAAAATGTGAAAAAAGCATTTCACAAAGGTTGGCACTTTCACAACTGTATGATATAATCTTTTGTAATATAATGTCTTTATCTTTTAAACAAAACACTTCTTCAGTGTTTGGCCACATTCGACACCAGTTTCTGTGGTGTCGGAAGTGGAGTGGTCCCACATTCATTCTTTACATGGCTGTCCAGTGGCACTGTGGAGTCTGCATTGCTCTATTTTACACTTCATAATGCACCACACATTCTCATTCAAAGAAACATCAGGATGACAGACACTACGTCCATGTGTCCATCAAGCCAGGCAGAATGTGGTTTTATGTTGTTCTGATGGAATACACAGGGACATTCTTGAAAAATATAGCCCAGTATGCGGCAAATGTTGCTCTAAAAATACTTTTCTGCATTAATGGCACAGATATGTACCATATGTTCTGGACTGTATGTCACACAGTTGCGTCTGTCCAAAAATGTCTTGAAGAAGGGGGAAAAATATACATAATTTGAAATGGCTTCATGCAACAAGAAGCACAATGAATTTGCTTAGTGTGTTACTCATTTATAACAGAAATACAGCATTAATGAGCAGAAGCTAATGGGCTACGTAAAATTTTACAAGACAGTGCAGTCTAGACTGCTTCTTGTCACCATGAAACAGACACAAAATCTGTTCAAAGCTAAAGATTTGCACTTTTACCTCACTAAATATTAATAAAGCTTTTAATTGAATATGTCAGATGCATCTTTCTCATTCAGATTCGTTTGTTCTTCTTGTTTGTTGGCCGTTGGCATCCAGTCTAATTGTGCATTACCGCAACCTTCTGCTCTGGAGTGTGAATCACAAGCAGTTGTTCTCTCATGTAGATGATGACATCTTATGGCCGTAGATGATATTCCAGTATTTTTTGACACATATGTCACTTTAAAATATAAACCGCGATGCTAATGCGTCATTTCTTCATTAGCACACAGACAATGACATCAGTTTTTTCTTTCTTTTTTTTTTTTTATTTCTTATTTGAAACTGTTGACACAATTCCACTTTGCTACTGCCCATCTCAGATGTGTTCAAGCCCGGAGAAATGGGCCGAGTTTCTGGACAGTGTTTATCTGATTGTAGTTTGCAGAGTGCAGCTTTAACTGTCAGCTGTGGTTGCAGCAGTGAACAATAAGACCTGACAATGGTTTATTGAAGTTGTCTTGGCCCACACATTGATACTCATGGCTTGACTGGTTTGAATTATTGTCCTTTACACACAGAGGCTTCAAAAGGTTTCTTGATTCTTTAAACAATATTTAGAACTTCAGAGGGTTATCAGCCAAATATCCTGCAGATTTGTGTTCAAGGATCATTTCTGAATTATTTGCTGAAGCATTTGTTGGCAATTTGTCACTCCTCGAGCCAGCCTGTCACCTGAAGCTCAAGTCAAGTCAAGTCTGGAAGCACTCGCTGATGTCATGCTTGACCTGGTACCAAAGACAACCTGTTGTCATCTTAGACCACTGGTTAGTGTCCAACAATCACAACCGTACAGAACACAGTAAGACAGGAAGCACCAGGATCCTAAAGACTTGGACAACCTGAAGGTCCAGAGATTTTTTTTTTTTTTTTGAGGTTTCTTATATCGTCCAACATGTTTAATTCACCTGCATAAAATCATCTGTCAACTCATTCTGAAACATGCTGATGGCACCAAGTACAAAATTAACATTTGTTTAAAAACTGAATTTGCTATGTTGTCTCTGCACTATTTTCAGTTTAATATAGGGTTTAAATGATTTGCAAATCATCACATTGTTTTTAATTTACATTTTATTCTGCACAAACTGTCTCTGGTTCAAGCTCTCTTCAGAGGATCCTTCGAGAGCTAGAATGACTGTCTCAAACAAATAGTTACTTTGAGAGAGTCCAAAACTGGTTCTGGAAAAAGACTTGTAGACATTACTGATGTAAAGTCTGATGTAAATGTAAAAAAAAAAAAAAAAGACTTGTAGACTTTACTGATGCATGATGTAAACATCACTGATTTTGGGGTTAAGTAGGCTCACAGGCAACATTTTTTCCTGTATTATTGTGACTGTGTTGGAATTTTGTCAGAATACAGTCAATGTTATTGTTTGAAGCATTGCAATAAAAATACAGAAATGCTTTAAGGGATTTAGAAAAATCGTAACACATTAGCAGGAGGTTGATGGAGTTGTCATACCAGTGACTCTGTGATCACTGGGTGCTAAAATATGGTTTGAAAGATGGAACAAATCCTATCACCCAGTTTGACTCGGTCCAAATACTCTGCTGCCAGCTCACATTTTGATTGTTGAACTCCTCTGCAAAAACAGTTTTGAGAGCAGTAACTGGTGCCTCACCGCCTTTCAGAGTTTTCATTCCGTTTCTCATCATGGTAAAACGTTGCCTCGCTTCCCGACCTTATCTTTTCATAAAGGGTCGGGTTTGTTGTTTTCCATTTCTACCTTGTCTGGTGTGTGTTTGAAATCCGCCACGGTCCTGCAGACGTTTGTGCTGTGTTATTGTATTTCATGATGGTCACCAGTAGAGGTCATAGATATCATATTACTCCTTTCTAATAATAGTTGGGGCTCTATAGGCCGACTAAAACCTTTAAAACATCACAAAGGAACTAAGCATAAAATATGCCACAGTAGAAGATCTTAGCTGATTGCAACACACAGATTATCTGCAAACTGCCGTCTGCTTTGTCAGTGGTCAGTATTAAGGACACTTCACAGCCTCGTGTCCACAAAGCAACGCGGCTGAACATTGTTGTGCATGATCTTGTTATTTATACCTGAGCATCAGCAGCTATTTCAGGGTCACTCTGTCATTCTGAGATACGTTTGGCATCTGGCATCCAGCCAGCATGCTTTGCCTCTCAGAAACGCTTTAGAGGAGGATGATGCAAGGAGTCAGCCGCATATCACTGCTGCAGGAACACAAACACAAACTATCAGCCAAATAAAATCAATAACACTGTACAAGAACATGCATTATTTGGGCCATTATACAGTGGTATCATACTGTGGGTGTAAATTTAAAGTCAAATGTTGGTATTAAAATAATTTTAAAGTGGATGTTTGTAGTTAAAGGCCATTCTTTTATATGTATCTTTACTGTATTGTAAAATTTAGGTAAAACTAGAAGGGCAATAGATAGAGTTCATCGAGGGTGCAATTTAGAACTAGAAATTGGGGGGATAAAGTGCGAGGCCCGCAGGGCCGAAGCCCATAGGCTGGGCGTGTGGGGGCCGCTTTAGGCCCCCAGAAGCCAACGGTTTCTAGATAAGCTCAGATGCATTCTGAGCATCCAGAACAGTAATTTTAATGTTTTGAGAAGACCATATAGTGGACACCATTTGACTTATACAATTTGAAACTGTGGATATAAGTACTTTATTCTGAGAATAGCCAGCATTGATTTTATGAACATCCTGGTGTAAATAAGGTATCACCACATGTGTAGAACTCAAAAAGAATGATAGTTTGAGTTTTCATTAAAAAAACAACTGCAATGTGGTAAAATGTATTCATAAATATGAAAGAACAGGCTCTTAATAATTATTAACTATTGCATACTGTATTTTTTTTTCCTCAAGATTTGTTTTTGCATAAGTTTGAAAAAACAACAGATCATAAGTTTAGGATAAATTATTTATCATGAATTAAATTTTCGAAGTGGCACTAATGACAGCACTCACACTGAACATAATTTCGCTTGCATAGACTGATTTTGGAGATCAAGCAATAATTGCAGATGGGCTTTCTGAGGTCCCAGAAAGCTTTTCTGATTTCCTTTTCTAACTTTCAGAATTTAGTAAATTAGCATATGGTCCATTGATACTTATGTGTAGACACTAGTCCCTAGAGGCAACTATACTCAACAAAAATATAAATGCAACACTTTTGGTTTTGCTCCCATTTTGTATGAGATGAACTCAAAGATCTAAAACTTTTTCCACATACACAATATCACCATTTCCCTCAAATATTGTTGACAAACCAGTCGAAATCTGTGATAGTGAGCACTTCTCCTTTGCTGAGATAATCCATCCCACCTCACAGGTGTGCCATACCAAGATGCTGATTAGACACCATGATTAGTGCACAGGTGTGCCTTAGACTGTCCACAATAAAAGGCCACTCTGAGAGCACTCCTTGTGGGAGGAGTCGTCCAGCCCCTCGTCGGAATTCCTTTGTCTGAGAAGTTGCTGAGAGACTGGCGCATTGTTTGATCAAAATTTTTTCTAAACCTGTGAGACACATCGAAGTGGACACGGTTCGAAAAATTAAGCTGGTTTTCAGTGAAAGTTTTAACGGCTGATGAGAGATTTTGAGGTGATTCTGTCGCTTTAAGGACTTCCCACGGTGCGAGACGTCGCTCAGCACTTTCAGCCGCCGTCGTCAGCCTGTTCAAGCTGAAAACCTCCACATTTCAGGCTCTATTGATCCAGGATGTCGTGAGAGAACAGAGAAGTTTCAGAAGAAGTCGGTTTTAGCATTTTATCTGGATATTCCACTGTTAAAGGAGATTTTTTAAATGAAAGACGTGCGGACGGGTCCGCGCGTCGGGACGCAGCCGACGCAGTGCGGCGGCACAGGAAAAACACCTCCGTGTTGATAACCATTTGTAAAATCCAGGCGGCTTTTGATGGCTTTCAGTGGAGTGAGTATATGAGAAATTGTTTAACAGGCAGGACATGTTCCAACTTGTCCTTAAGGCTTTCAACAGAGGTGCTTTTCCTGCGGCGGAGCGTCGCGGCGGCTGCGTCCCGACGCGCGAACCCGTCCGCACGTCTTTCATTAAAAAAATCTCCTTTAACAGTGGAATATCCGGATAAAATGCTGAAACCGACTTCTTCTGAAACTTCTCTGTTCTCTCACGACGTCCTGGATCAATAGAACCTGAAATGTGGAGGTTTTCAGCTTGAACAGGCTGACGACGGCGGCTGAGAGCGCTGAGCGACGTCTTGCACTGTGGGAAGTCCTTAAAGCGACAGAATCACCTCAAAATCTCTCATCAGCCGTTAAAATTTTCACTGAAAACCAGCTTAATTTTTCGAACCGTGTCCACTTCGATGTGTCTCACAGGTTTAGAAAAAATTTTGATCAAACAACGCGCCAGTCTCTCAGCAACTTCTCAGACAAAGGAATTCCGACGAGGGGCTGGACGACTCCTCCCACAAGGAGTGCTCACAGGCGAATGACGTCACCGACAGGCGTGGAAAAACTCACGCATGCGCACGAGGGTTCAAACATGTCTGACGTAAAACATATGAATGAAATCCATATAGTTTTTGAAAAAAATAAAAAGGACCGTTACTTTATTGACAGCCTTCGTATATGTCAGAAGGTGGGGGAGCATACCATATTCTGTCCCCCCTGGTTGAAAAGGTGGGGGAGACATGTCCCCCCTATCCCCCACCAAATTGCACCCATGGAGTGCATACTTCCCCCATGGTCAGGTCAGGTCTGTCACCACATATCGCTGTATCCGCCACATTATGGAAATGCCCAGCGCTAAAAAAAATGGCTCATTGGATGAACTCTATTCAATTATGTGCAGGATTTCCATGAAATAAATATATGTTGCCCCAACTCAGATAAAACACATCCCTGCAAGATAATGTAACTTAATTTAGTTGGGGCAACATTGGAATCCAATCCACTGAGTCAGTTTTTTGAGTGTATCACTCAAACAAATGACTCATTGGCTGAACTCAATTCAATTATAGGCAGGATTTCCATCTAATAAATATATGTAGTCCCAACTAAATTAAATTAAATTCTGTTACATGGATGCACTTTATTTGAGTATAATAATACTCAAATAATTGAGTTGAGTTCATCAAGCGTATCAGTTCTTTGCATGTGGGTCCTGGGTCATATCCATCAAAGCAGATGGATTCTGCCGTCCAGTTAAAGTGCCACCATGGTTCCCTTGAATTTAAACCCCAAACCTTCATTCACTTCAGTGGACTGTTGAATATTTGGAGGATATAAATAGAAGAACTCTGAGTGTGCACTTTATTCCCCCCCCCGGCCTCTCTCTCAAAAGTACCCATCTATCCACTGGAGCCAGGTGAAACATGGGTGTCCCCTTGGGCTTCTACTGTTAATGACTCCTCAACACTGAGGCAGCTATAGGATCATGCCCAGAGAAACTCACCCAATGGCCAAAATGTAATAGCTTATGCTCCTTCACAATACGAATGATGCTCCTCATATGAGTCTCTCAAAGTAACTATTTGTTTGAGACAGTCATTCCAGCTTTCGAAGGATCCTCTGAAGAGAGCTAGAACCAGAGACAAACAGTCATCACCATAAGTTACTGTTTAGCATCCAAATCTCACAACCATACTGTAAAACAGGAAGCACCAAGACCATAAAAGTTGGACCTTCATTCTCCTGAAAAGGTATTTGCATCACCTCTGTCCAGTGACATCATTAATTCATTAACTCTTCCAAGGCATCACTCAATTTCAAAGGCAGATGACACAGAGACATGAATGTCACTGCTGAGATAAGTGAATGTCTCTACATATTCAGAACGTTCACTTGAGTGGAGGTACACTACTGGTGGCTGGAAATTCTGGAAGTCCTGGAAGCTATTGAAAGCCTGAATATTTGACACACTCCAATGTCTCACTCAGCTTCTCAAGTGCTGAAGTCAGAGCATCCACTGATACAATCATCCACAAAACCAAGATCAGTAAAAATCTTCCTTGTCAACAGACACCTAGGTTACTGGTTTCTACAACCCTACCCAACAGCTAGTCCATGCAAGGATTGCATAGTGTAGGACCTAGATATTCTGGCCTCCAGTTGGTGAAGTACATACTTCCATCATGGTTGCCTTGAATTTAAACCCCAAACCTTAGTTCACTCCAGTGGACTGTTGAATGATGTAAACAGAAGGACTTTGAGTCTGCACTCTGTTTTAGATGAGGCTTTTGTTGGTCTGTGGCACAGTAACCTTCTGTTGCCTCATGATAGTAATGCACCAGCACTGTGATTGACCAAACTTCATTATGAGACCAGTCCACCTACAGATGAGCTCATGTACAACTAGTTCAAAATGCTGCTGCCAAACTCTTGACAGGAAGCAGAAGGTTTGACCATATTACACCCATTTTGGTGTCTCTTCACTGGCTTCCTGTCCCTGTGAGATCACATTTTAAGTTTCTGCTATTAACCTATAAAATTATTCACGAACTAGCACCCCCCTACTTAGCTGACCTAATCAAACCCTATGTACCAGCCCGGGCTCTGCTTTCTCAGGACGCAGGGCTACTTTGTGTGAATAAAATGTCTGTAGGCCACAGAGGTTTCTCTTATATGCCCCTGTTCTCCCTGCATCAATAAAACAGTCAGATTCTGTAGAGATTTTCAAGTCCAGACTTAATACGCATTAATTCTACCTTTCGTATGGGTAGCATACTGGCATAGTATGGTACTTCCTTTCCACACTTTTAAATTCAGTTTATTAGTAAACAGAGCGAGTATTGGCCTCAACTTTATCTAAAGTCTGGGTCTGTTAGTGAATCTTAGGGCTTGTGGCTGGCGATCACTTTATTATTTCTTCTGCTTTCCTGTTGCTTAATGCTGATGAATTATGCCATAAGTAAGTGTAGTTTTCTGGCCGACTGAATGTTTTCTTTTTCTCTGTCTGAGATGCGGCTGGATCCATGCACTCGATTGGATGATTTCTGTGGTGGATGCGGGACAGACTCTACTTTAGGAACAGATCCAACAAGTGGCATGATCCCTCCCCATCCCCCTTCCCCAATGGTGGACTGGATGCCTGCATAGACTCTCGTCAATTCTTGTTGTGTTGTGTTCTGTATTGTAAACCTTTTTGGTAGCATGGCCCTTTTGAGTCTGGTCTGCTTGAGGTTTCTTCCTCAGTATCATCAGAGGGGGTTTTTCCTTACCCATTGTCACCCGTGTGCTTGCTCTAGGGATTGGTAAAGTTAGATCTTACTTGCGTGAAGTGCCTTGAGGCACCTTTGTTGTGATTTGGCGCTATATAAATTAATTGAATTGAATTAAATTGGATGTACATTTGCTGTTTAAACACCATGAGAAATAGGCGTGAAAGCGATAGCTGCGTTTGTTGGTCACTCGAAATGTGCTGTGCACCGTTATGTCATCAAATGTAAGGCAGGGCCCTAAACAGTCTTCATGGGCCATGCTACTCCCCTCCATCAAGTTTCATTTAAATGAGTTAAATTAGTTTTGTATAATCCTGCTCACAATCAAATAGACCAACAAATGGTAATATTCTAAATTGGAGGAACACTTGTATTGAACATCATTGTAAATATGCAGATGAGATCAGTTAAGCAAAATCAATCAATCAAATCACTCACTGAGCTTCAATAGTACAGTAGGAGTGTATGGTGACAGGTTTAATGGAGGGTGACCTAAAACTTCCCTAAAGGCACACGTCTGCCATGTGCAGCTCAAAGACAATTAAAAACATTGTTCTGAAAGAATTCCAAATGCAATTGTAGATAAAAGCGTTAAATTAGCAGACAAAAGTCAGTAAAATTAATTACTTTATCACCGCTCGAGGTTGAATGCCAGAATGGTTGGACTAAGCACACATATACACGTTGGGGCACAGCTGAACACACAGACATCCAGCAGGACAGCTGATCCACGTGGCTATAAACGCCACTGAGTGCATTTGAGCATAAACCCCAATAATCTACAAACACAGCTGCACAAAAGGACAATTACAGGCTCGCAGAAGCAGTGACTGATAGCTGTCTTTTAGTGTATTGCCTCATAGGTGGTTCTAGCGGTTGTGTCCCACCACCCTTTACCCCCACCCACTAGGGAATTTGGTGCCCCAGCTATAGTACCAAAGGAAAACTGCCATTTTCCACTTTAAATTTTATATTTTTTTCCTCAGGTTCTCACTACCATCACCAAATTCTGACAGAGCTGGTCTCATCTCCCACTGTCCCCAATTTCCAAATGGCCAATGAGATATCCTTTGGGCAACATGGTGCTTCAGTGGTTAACACTCTTGCCTCACAGCAAAAAGGTCTGGAGTTAGATTCTACCCATGCTTACTTCTACCATTAAGTGTCATGAGATTAGAAACTGTTAAATATTTAATCCGTAGTAATATTGTGCAAAATGTTCTAATGGTCTTTGGGGGTAGTCCAACTCCTGACAGCAAAGGAGTACGTTGATCTCAAATTCTGCTGTCAGATGAAGGCTGGGGTGGACTCTACCCTCGGCATCAGACAGGGACTAATTGGTTGCTGTTTGCAAATGCAAACAGCAGAAAGTTGACACTGAACTGACAATTTCCAATAAAATATATGTTAATATATATGTTGTATAATATACAGGTTTCCTATTAGTTGTTAGTCGATAACTAAGATGAGGACCAGCTGCTTCCAATTAGAGATGTGAATCTGAATAAAAGCTATGAAAACTGGGTCTTCCTGGTAGAATTTGTGCTACACTAATATTTCCTGTCTGTGTGGAGTTTGTATGTTGCATGCACCTTCAAAAACGCATATCAGGGTCTGCTCTTTTGTCTTGACTGAGGCAGCATGTCTAGATCTAGAGTTGGTCCTCGGGAGCTGGACTATGACTGCTCACTGCTCTTAGTGGTTAGATTTTGTCTAACTATTGTGCCTGCATGGACTCTCATCAATTATTCTTGTGTTGTGTTCTGTATTGTAAACTTTTTTGGTGGAATGGCCTAAGCAGTGGGTTACCCCTTTGAGTCTGGTCTGCTTGAGGTTTCTTCCTCATTATCATCAGAGGGAGTTTTTCCTTACCGCTGTTGCCTGTGTACTTGCTCTAGGGGTTGGTAAGGTTAGACCTTACTTGTGTGACGTGCCTTGAGGCAGCTTTGTTGTGATTTAGCGCTATATAAATGAAATAAATTGGAATTGAACTATAGTTCAGACAGGTAAAAAGCAGAGGATAAGTTTTGCTGTCTGTACAATGATAATAAATCCACTCTTCTTTTTATGCACTACAATGTCAACTGAGCAAGTTCATGCAGGTTACATAAAGCATGATGTGCCTTTATTTTCTAACAATTCCTTCAGAAAATAAAGATTAAATGAATGATAATAACTTATAGGCTTGCAGGCTCAGTCTTCAGTGTCACATTTACCACCAATTCTGTCGTCTCACTGTGAAAGTACTGTGTGGTAACGTGTATTAGTGAATGGCACTTTTTAAATGTCCCCCCGAAATTCTTTATGTGATATTTTTTATGCAACATATATGCATCCAGGCAGCGTAGGGCATCACATGGTAAAATGGTAATGAAAAAAAAAAATGTGGTCAAAGTTGTGGGGTGCAGAACATAGTAACTTCGTCAACGGCAGAAGTGGGGAAGTTTCGTTCCTCAGTTAACCACACAAGGATCAAAATAGGATTTTTGCCCCGTTGTATCCAAGTGAACATCACGTCAGCTTGATAAATCAGGCTGGAACTCGCTAAGATATGCGGGCCAGTTGAGTTCTACTGTCTTGGGAACAGTTTGCAGGTCTTTCATAAGTGGAGAGAAAAACACTTGATTGTTGGCTGAAGGGAGGAGAACACAGTACAACCTAAGTGCAAAACTGGCAGTGTTTTGTCTGCTCCCCAACACAGGAACAAAAACAAAAGGACACAAGCTTCTCATGCCCACATTTGTCTCAGGAAGACGGAATCAGCTCATTCAATTTCAAGGTCCTTGACCACATTTAAAATTCAGCTACAGATAATACATTCACAAAATGATTCATTCATAAATAATTATTTACAAATCACTGTTCATTGCTGAAAGGTGAAAAAGTTCATTTGAGAGCTAATTTATTGTGCTTTTCTAAATCTGTAAAATGTGTGAATACTTTTTCCCTTTTAAAAACACATTTTTTTTGTGTGTGTGGGCCCCTGAAATGGATTAGAAAATTCCACATTTTTTAATGATATTACAATTACAGAGTGATCAGCAACTCTCTTTGTGATGTTATAGACCAATGAATACAGCTACAAAGAATAGCTTTGTTTTGACGGTTGATTCATTGAATTAAATTTAGGGAAGAGCAGTTCAGTTGTGGGAGCATATACTTGTGCGGGATCCACCACACTATGAAACCACCTTGAGTCTTGATAGTGGAGCAGATAAGTATGACTTTTGGCCAGAATTGTTCACTTGGTCATACAAGCATCAGATTTGGCATGAATGTTCTTCATAAATCAGTGTTTGAGAAAAAAGTGCTGGCCACTTGAAAATCCAATATGGTGGCCAGGTAGGGGTCAATGAACAATTACACAGGAGTCAAAATTTAAAAATGCTCCAATCATATTGAAAGGTATAACACATTATTTGTCTGATCATCACTATTCCAAAAAGGTATAGTTTGGACTATCTATGATTGAATGTTATGGAGTTATGAGGTAAAAACTGCAAAACTGGTGACAAAGGTCAGTTTCAGTTTGTACAGGGGTCAAAAGTTAAAGCTGCTCCAATTTTTGCAAAATGTGATGCAAATTAGTGGTTGAGTTAAAAGGGGTTTAAACAGTCATAGTTTGCACCATGTGTCATGTTTAGTTGTCACGTTACAGGATAACATACGTCATATGCCATATGTCAACATTGTTTGACATTTACTCTGCAAACCAAGCATTGAACACAGTCAAAACTATTCCATTTATTAATCCTATTAGTTCAACCAATATTTTGCACCACTTTCTACCAAAATTGGAGCAACTTTAACTTTTGACTCCTGTGCAAACTGAAACTGACGTTTCTTACTATTCTTGCTGTTTTTACCCCATGACTCCATAACATTCAGTCATAGATAGTCCAAACTATACCTTTTTGGAATCTTTGTGATCAGACACATAATTTGGTATAGCTTTCAATATGAGTGGAGCATTTTTAAATTTTGACCCTGTGTCATTCTTCATTGACCCCTACCTGGCTGTCATATTGGATTTTCACGTGGCCAGCACTTTTTTCTCAAACACTGATTTATGAAGAACCTTCATGCCAAATCTGGTGCTTGTATTGCCATGTGAAGGATTATTTCAGTTATCTGCTGCACTATGATAACCAGTCCATCTTTATTTAACCAGGTAGAAATTCCATTGAGGTTGAAATCTCTTTTACAAGGTTGACCTGGCCAGGAAAGGCAGCAGCACACGTCATAATGGACAGGTTATCATCAACATGAGAATGTTGGTGATAAATAAAGTACAATCATCTTGGTCATAACACTGCACATGATAAGTCTCAAGCAGAATTAGATTTAGAAACATGGGCATTGCGCAAAAGAATCCCCATCGTGATCTTGTAAAACAGACCGGAAGGTGTTCAACTTTGCATGTACACATACCCTTGGCCTTGTATGGGTCCTCAACACTGAGGCACCTGCATGCTGGGTCATGCACAAAGAAACACCACTTGGCAAACATGTCATAGCTGATGTACCCTTGAAGTGCAATTAATACTCCTCATCTGAGTCTCTCGAAGTAACCATTCATTTGACACAAAGTTATTCCAGACAAACCCAAGGATCCTCCAAAGAGACCTAGTACTAAAGACATCCAGTTGACACGTTAATTCACTAATCATTGATCTAACCTTTCCACATCTTACCATTTAATGTCTTTTGTTGTACCGCTGTAATCTTCTAGAATCAATTAATGCAGCGGTGAAGCAGTGGCATATCCAGACTAATTTGACTGGGGTTTAAGGTTTAGTACTAATAGGTTGTTAGAGTGATAACAAAATCAGCCTTTTTCAAACTAGACTAAGCGGTATCTTACATCATGACTTTTGCACCTCTGCAAAAGCAGTTAACAATTAACACTTGTGGTTAGTTGGTAAATGTTAAAACAAAAGACAAATCCAGAACTATCAGGACTTGACATACCAATATACCAGTATCAAACTGGTTCTTACCATGCAGACAAACACTTCACTTCTGATTGATCTGTCTTGCATTTCCTTCTTTTGAAAAAGCACTGAATAATCAAATTTGTTTTCATACTGTAAGAGTCACATGATGTAGGATTGACACTATTCTGGCACAGTAGTGCCTCTTAGGTTTCAGACTGCATTACACCATAAAATGAAAGTTAGGTTTACTCATTAAAAAAAAAATAAAAAAAATTAAATCCCGCCTCTGGCTGTGCAAATAGCCAGTCATAGTTTGCGGTAATGGTGTTGGCCAATCAGATTCCAAGAGTGCCAACCATATCCATCCTGTGGACCAATGAATTGGAGCAGAGCATTATAATCCCTCATGTGAGACTTTCTGTGTAAAAACAACATGGAAATGAATGAGTAGATTTTCACAAAATTTGATCAGAATATTTTTTGGGCGAGTGCCTACAGATGTTGATGATCAGCCATGGTCATCATAAAATATAGCCAGTAAAATAAATCAGAAAATTACATCACAATTGCCTAAAAACCCTTTTACAGGATTTTTTTTTGCATAACCATAGACCAGTGGCAAATGATTTTTTTTTTTGTCATCAAGTGGTAAAAGCAATGTGATGGTGATGCCATTAAAAAGCTGTGAAATTACATAAATAAAGTTGATTAAAAAACTCCTGAATATTTGCAACCAGTAAGGTTTGATTAACTGTATCTGGCATCTTTGTTTTGCCTCTTCCACTCCTCTTATATCTTCAAATGATCATTTTACTCTTGCAGCATGCGTCTCCTCTCTGTTGTTTTTCATTATCTTTAACTTTAACGTCACATACGGAAATCCGCATTGCTCATGCATTTCCTCCAGCACAATGCAAGTGCAATAACAAAGCGATAAAGGTATCTCATGCAGCTATGTCATTTTTCTTTGACAGCAAACAATGTGTCTCCAGGAGTGCAGCCCAGTTGGAAACATTCAGTGCCTGTCACCAGGCCGCCGCGATTTGTGATGAACTGTTTCAAAACAAATTTAAACACATCCTCATATCCCTGGTCACAGCCCCATTTTCTAAATCGTGCACAGACCACAAATTTTCTACTCTGGCTATTGAGAATGACTGTGGTTAAAGGAGGATTCAGTGTGCCAATAATTACTACCATGTCCGGCAGCGATATGAAGTAATTGGCCATTCCATCTGTTGTTTATTGCCTAACAATAGCTTGCCATGGGAGCTGGTGCAGGGTCCAATTAGATTTGAAGGACATAAACAACTCTGAGAATTCTTCTTTCACGGTTGTCTGATGGATGGTCAGCAGATCCCCAACAAGAAAATAACAGACCAGCTTTATGTATAGATATTATTGAATTGAATAGAATAACATAGGGGTCATCATCTGGCGGGGTTCCATTGCCCTCCAAATTATGCAATGTGAAGTAACATATCAAAAATACAATTAATAAAAAAAAAAATCAATGTATATAAACCCCCCCCCCCCAAAAAAAAAACAAAACCTTAACTATCACAAAGAACTTATGGTTGCATGAGGTGGTTTTTCGGGCGTTTTTTTTTTTTTTTTTAAAGTCTTATTGGGCAAAACAGCGACAGAAACAGTTTTTCTGCTAATATGGGTCACATGATGCACAGAAAGCCTCATGTGACATCATCAAATATATGACGAAGTGGGGATGGAGGCAGAGATGGAGAGCTTGTTAAAGAAAAGATACAGCAGTAATATTTAGCTCGTCTTACCCTCCCATTGCCATGACTATTAGAATTACACACTCACTCACTCATCTTCAACTGCTTATCTGCGATCGGGTTGTGGGAACTGGAATTACAATTCTGAAAATATCACTTAACTTCTGTGCAGTTTTGTAATGGAAACCCAATTGTTGGCACTGCTGTGGTTTGGGTTCTACCTTCTGTCAGTCATCAGATGAGGTTTTAATCTGTTTAACAAGCATATGAAGCAGCATCATGACCTTAAATACAACCCCTGGCAAAAATTATGGAATCACTGGCCTCGGAGGATGTTCATTCAGTTGTTTAATTTTGTAGAAAAAAAGCAGATCACAGACATGACACAAAACTAAAGTCATTTCAAATGGCAACTTTCTGGCTTTAAGAAACACTATAAGAAATCAAGAAAAAAAAGATTGTGGCAGTCAGTAATGGTTACTTTTTTAGACCAAGCAGAGGGAAAAAAATATGGAATCACTCAATTCTGAGGAAAAAATTATGGAATCACCCTGTAAATTTTCATCCCCAAAACTAACACCTGCATCATATCAGATCTGCTTGTTAGTCTGCATCTAAAAAGGAGTGAACACACCTTGGAGAGCTGTTGCACCAAGTGGACTGACATGAATCATGGCTCCAACACGAGAGATGTCAATTGAAACAAAGGAGAGGATTATCAAACTCTTAAAAGAGAGTAAATCATCACGCAGTGTTGCAAAAGATGTTGGTTGTTCACAGTCAGCTGTGTCTAAACTCTGGACCAAATACAAACAACATGGGAAGGTTGTTAAAGGCAAACATACTGGTAGACCAAGAAAGACATCAAAGCGTCAAGACAGAAAACTTAAAGCAATATGTCTCAAAAATCAAAAAATGTACGACAAAACAAATGAGGAACGAATGGGAGGAAACTGGAGTCAACGTCTGTGACCGAACTGTAAGAAACCGACTAAAGGAAATGGGATTTACATACAGAAAAGCTAAACAAAAGGCATCATTAACACCTAAACAGAAAAAAACAAGGTTACAATGGGCTAAGGAAAAGCAATTGTGGACTGTGGATGACTGGATGAAAGTCATATTCAGTGATGAATCTCGAATCTGCATTGGGCAAGGTGATGATGCTGGAACTTTTGTTTGGTGCCTTTCCAATGAGATTTATAAAGATGACTGCCTGAAGAGAACATGTAAATTTCCACAGTCATTGATGATATGGGACTGCATGTCAGGTAAAGGCACTGGGGAGATGGCTGTCATTACATCATCAATAAATGCACAAGTTTATGTTGATATTTTGAACAATTGAAAGGATGTTTGGGGATGATGAAATCATTTTTCAAGATGAAAAACTTGCAAAAACTGCAAAAACATTCCTTGCAAAAGGACACATAGGGTCAATGTCAATGAGCAGATCTGATTTGATGCAGGTGTTAATTTGGGGGATGAAAATTTACAGGGTGATTCCATAATTTTTTCCTCAGTATTGAGTGATTCCATGTTTTTTTCCTCTGCTTGGTCTAAAAAAGTAACCATTACTGACTGCCACAATCTTTTTTCTTGATTTCTTATAGTGCTTCTTAAAGCCAGAAAGTTGCCATTTGAAATGACTTTAGTTTTGTGTCATGTCTGTGATCTGCTTTTTTTCTACAAAATTAAACAACTGAATGAACATCCTCTGAGGCCGGTGATTCCATAATTTTTGCCAGGGGTTGTAGAATGAGGACCAGCATTGATCTTTTTGCTGATCCCTGAGGGAGACTGTGACCATTGTCTTTGCTGTTGGGGATCAGTTTCAAACTTGCTCCTGTCTAGTGCCTTAAAATGACTTATGTTGTTATTTGGTGATTTATAAATACATTGAATTGACATGAATTGAATGCCTTCTTTATTTAGCCTGCATATTTATTGCAGAGTCATTCTGAGAATTTAAGGGATCCCCGGCAACTTTTCCCCAGAGACTACTGGTGTTTGTCAGGGATGTGTTCTGGCTTCTACACTTTTCAGAGCTTGCATGGATTGGGTCTCAGGAAGGCTCTAGGAAACCAGTGAGTTAGATATTTTTTGTAAAAGTAAAGTTTTACTGAGACTTTGCAGACGATGCTGTGATCTTTGTGGAATTAATGTATACCCTGATCACAGCACTTGAGAAGCTAGGTGAGGACACGAAATGTCCGGGTTTATGATTGTTGTGGATCAAGCATAAGATCCAGCCTATCCATGAATTTCTGGACTTGGACATCTGAAGTGTATCTGCACACAGTCAAAGTTTCAGACTTGTAGAGAAATTCACTTATCTCAGCAGTGACATCAACCTTTGAGATGAAGCTATGCCTGGGAAGACCTTATTGGGTCTTGCAGTCACAGGCCAGAGGTATTAGATGATGCTGACCTTTGCAGAGAACAAAGATCCAGGACTGTTGGGTCCTGGTGCATTCTGTCTGACTGTACTGTTGGAGACTTGGATGCTAATCAATAATGTAATGACTGGATGTGTTTGGTACTTGGCCTCTTTTGAAATTAACTGTGAGTGCAAAGACAAAGTGGAGGACACTGGAAAAAGAGGACAAGGAGATGCCGGAGAGGAAGCACTGTCAGCTGGGCAACCTGCTACAGTGTGGCCCAACCACAGAGGATGGAGAGGGGGGATGGGAGGTCCATCTACAACATAATAATACTATGCATGTACAAACGCAAACAGAGATCGTATGCCATATTTTTTGCAGTTTTAGAGTGTCAGGAAGTCATCAGTGCAACAAATTTTTGCCGTTATCACAATGCGTGTTCTTGTTTTAATTCTTCTGACACAAGTATACAAAGTGCATGAGTGCAGTGCAGCCTGTCTGCACACTCCCAAGGTGCACATCAATGTTTTACCTTTTAAATGGTTGGAATGGTAAGAGTCCAAAGTGGAGTCATGTAGGTGAGCCCACACTTGCACAGGTGGCATAAAAGCAGGGAGACTAGAGGGCGCAGTAGCCCCACATTGTTTTAGAATCGGCGAATGAGAGCGACACAGGTGCACATTTGGCTGAGCTGTTAAAATGTATTGGAAATAAATTCAATATGGATCATTTCAAGTACTATTCTTTGAAAAATACCAAGTAGCCTCACTTAGAAAAAAATAAATACTGTATAGTAAAAAAAAAAATGCATCGGGATGGATCGATAATCACTGTAGAATTGAATTGCAGCCCTCTGAATTGCAATCAGATTGAATTTATAGGGGCCTAGAAATTCCTACCCCTAGATATGATGCATGTAATGGGGGTGGGGGGTGATGTTAATTAATGCAAGTCTTATCTTTGTTAGCATCCTGCATATATGGTTTGCTTATATGTAGGATAACTTTTCAATCCAACTGAATTAGCAAACATTAGAGCTAAACATTCAGAGATTAGATCTCAAACAGTTGTTAAAAGTTATAGAATTATGATTTTTTTTTCCTTCTTTTCTTTTAGGGGTACTGGGGTTGGTCATGGCAACAAATGTGTATATGGGTGGTGGTGGGGGGGGGGGGGGGGGGGGTTGCTGAAAGGGGTGCTCACCCAGGGCAACATACAACCCCTGGCAAAAATTATGGAATCACCGGCCTCGGAGGATGTTCATTCAGTTGTTTAATTTTGTAGAAAAAAGAGCAGATCACAGACATGACACAAAACTAAAGTCATTTCAAATGGCAACTTTCTGGCTTTAAGAAACACTATAAGAAATCAGGAAAAAAAATTGTGGCAGTCAGTAACGGTTACTTTTTAAGACCAAGCAGAGGGAAAAAAATATGGAATCACTCAATTCTGAGGAAAAAATTATGGAATCATGAAAAACAAAAGAACGCTCCAACACATCACTATTTGTTGCACCACCTCTGGCTTTTATAAGAACTTGCAGTCTCTGAGGCATGGACTTAATGAGTTACAAACAGTACTCTTCATCAATCTGGCTCCAACTTTCTCTGATTGCTGTTGCCAGATCAGCTTTGCAGGTTGGAGCCTTGTCATGGACCATTTTCTTCAACTTCCACCAAAGATTTTCAATTGGATTAAGATCCGGACTATTTGCAGGCCATGATATTGACCCTATGTGTCTTTTTGCAAGGAATGTTTTCACAGTTTTTGCTCTATGGCAAGATGCATTATCATCTTGAAAAATGATTTCATCATCCCCAAACATCCTTTCAATTGATGGGATAAGAAAAGTGTCCAAAATATCAACATAAACTTGTGCATTTATTGATGATGTAATGACAGCCATCTCCCCAGTGCCTTTACCTGACATGCAGCCCCATATCATCAATGACTGTGGAAATTTACATGTTCTCTTCAGGCAGTCATCTTTATAAATCTCATTGGAACGGCACCAAACAAAAGTTCCAGCATCATCACCTTGCCCAGTGCAGATTCGAGATTCATCACTGAATATGACTTTCATCCAGTCATCCACAGTCCAGGATTGCTTTTCCTTAGCCCATTGTAACCTTGTTTTTTTCTGTTTAGGTGTTAATGATGGCTTTCGTTTAGCTTTTCTGTATGTAAATCCCATTTCCTTTACGCGGTTTCTTACAGTTCGGTCACAGACGTTGACTCCAGTTTCCTCCCATTCGTTCCTTATTTGTTTTGTTGTGCATTTTTGATTTTTGAGACATATTGCTTTAAGTTTTCTGTCTTGACGCTTTGATGTCTTCCTTGGTCTACCAGTATGTTTGCCTTTAACAACCTTCCCATGTTGTTTGTATTTGGTCCAGAGTTTAGACACAGCTGACTGTGAACAACCAACATCTTTTGCAACATTGCGTGATGATTTACCCTCTTTTAAGAGTTTTATAATCCTCTCCTTTGTTTCAATTTACATCTCTCGTGATTCATGTCAGTCCACTTGGTGCAACAGCTCTCCAAGGTGTGATCACTCCTTTTTAGATGCAGACTAACGAGCAGATCTGATTTGATGCAGGTGTTAGTTTTGGGGATGAAAATGTACAGGGTGATTCCATAATTTATTCCTCAGAATTGAGTGATTCCATATTTTTTTCCCTCTGCTTGGTCTAAAAAAGTAACTGTTACTGACTGCCACAATTTTTTTCCTGATTTCTTATAGTGTTTCTTAAATCCAGAAAGTTGCCATTTGAAATGACTTTAGTTTTGTGTCATGTCTGTGATCTGCTTTTTTCTACAAAATTAAAAACTGAATGAACATCCTCCGAGGCCGGTGATTCCATATATTTTTGCCAGGGGTTGTACAATCTTGAATCACCTCTGCTCAGATGAAGTGGAAAACTTGGTTTATAAATGCAGCAGCGACATTTGCGCAATCAAGGTATGACCACAGAAAGAAATCATTAAATTTTGTTTTAGACCCAGAAGTGGACTGATCCAGGATTTCTTTATCTCTGTCATCAACATTTCAAGATAGGATATACTTCTGTATTCATGAAAATTTTGCATGAAATAATGTATCAACCTCAACTTGAAAAAAAAATCATGCATGTGGGTGAAGACTTGATCACTGATGAGAATAATGCTGTTAAAATAAATATCGTTATGAATGGCATTATTTTTTTCAGGAATGGGTAATCTAACAAATTACTGTTTCCATTGTTACATCACCGTTATGGTTACTGACAATAAAGTACGGCATATTATCACAATTACAGTTGTATGTAAAAGTTTGGGCACCCCTGATGATTTCCATGATTCTCCTTTATAAATCACTGGCTGTTTGGATCAGCAATTTTTGTTAAATATATCATATAACAGACAAACACAGTGATATTTGAAAAGTGAAATGAAGTTAATAGGATTTACAGAAAATATGCAGTAATTCTGTAAACAAAATTAGGCAGGTGCATAACTTTGGCCACCCCAACAGAAAAAATACTTCAGTATTTAGTAGATCCTCCTTTTGCAGAAATAACAGCCTCTAAATGCTTCCTTTAGCTTCCATTGAGAGTCTGGATTCTGGTTGAAGGTATTTTGAGCCATTCGTCTTTACAAAACATCTTAGGTTTGTTGGTAACAAGCATGGACAGCCCGCTTAAAATCACACCACAGATTTTCAGTAATATTCAGGTCTGGGGACTGAGATGGCCAGTCCAGAATGCTGTATTTGTTCCTCTGCATGAATGCCTTAGTAGATTTTGAGCAGTGTTTAGGGTCGTAGTCTTGTTGAAAGATCCAGCCCCGGTGCAACTTCAACTTTGTCACTAATTGATGAACATTGTTCTCAAGAATCTGCTGATATTGCCTGGAATCCATGTGACCGTCAACTTTAACAAGATTCCCAGTACCTGCACTGGCCGCACTGGCCACACAGCCACACAGCATGATGGAACCACCTCCAAATTTTACTGTAGGTAGCAAGTGTTTATCTTGGAATGCTGTGTTATTTTTCAGTCATGCATACTGCCCTTTGTTATGGCCAAATAACTCAATTTTATGTAGTTTCATCAGTCCACAGCACCTTATTCCAAAATGAAGCTGGCTTGTCCAAATGTGCTTTAGCATACCTCAAGTGACTCTGTGGCATGTACAGCATCTCTTTGTGCAAAGTGCGCTGTATAGTTGAACGATGCGCAGAGATACTATCTGCAGCAAGATCATGTTGTAGGTCTTTGGAGCAGGTCTGTGGGTTGACTGTGACTGTTCTCACCATCCTTCGCTGCATCTTATCTGAGATTTTTCTTGGCCTGCCACTTTGGGCTTTAACTAGTACTGTGCCTGTGCTCTTCCATTTCCTCACTATGTTCCTCACACTGGAAACTGACAGCTGAAATCTCTGAGATAGCTTTTTTATCCTTTCCCTAAACCATGATGTTGAACAGTCTTTGTTTTCAGGTCATTTGAGAGTTGTTTAGAGGCTCCCATGTTTCTACTCATTAGAAGAAATGCAAAGAGGGGAAACATTTGTAAATGGCCACCTTAAATACCCTTTTTTATGATTGGATTCACCTGTGTGAGGAGGTCAAGGGTCAGTGAGCTTACCAAACCAATTTTGTGTTCGAATAATTAGTGCTAAATGTGTTCAAATCAATAAAACGACAAGGGTGCCTAAATTTATGCATCTGCTCAATTTTGTTTAAATAATTATTGCACACTTTCTGTAAATACTAGAAACTTCATTTCACTTCTCAAATATTGGTGTGTCCGTCTGTTATATGATATATTTAACTGAAATTTCTGATCCAGACAACCAATGATTTATAAAGGGAAATCATGAAAATTATCAGTGGTGCCCAAACTTTTGCACACAACTGTAATCTCATTGCAGCTCTTTTCATCTGCAGACTCTCGGCTGAGCTGAAAAGATTTTTTCTTTTCTTTTCGTGATGGTGATTGGCTAAGGACGAATAAAATTTCATGGTAAGCTAACCAGAGGCACAGGTGGGCGGGGGTTCACGCACAAATACAAACTAACACACACTCGCTCACATGGAGCATGGTGACTTAGTGGTTAGCACTGCTGCCTCACAGCAAGAAGGTCATGGGATCAATTCCCACCTGTGGCCTTTCTGTGTGGAAATTGCATGTTCTCCCCGTGTTTGTGTGGGTTTTCTCTGGGTGCTCTGGTTTCCTCGCACATTTAAAGACATGCAGATTAGGTGAATTGGAAACTTCATAATTGCCCAGGTCTCCCTTGCAAAAGAGATCTTGATTTCAATGGGACTAACCCGGTTAAATTAAACAACACAGACACATGTAGCATTAACATTTTTAAACTGAAACTACAGACATTACTTTCCTCTCACTGAGACAAAAGGCAAGAATGTACATATGAACAAGCATAATTTCATTTTAGATTTAATTGATGGTCAGTTGTGGCCTGTTGAGGTGCAATAAATATCAAAAATGTCTAAAATATCTATTGTGTTTGATTGTTAAACTATATAAACATAGTAATGATAATGTCTACAATAATATATTACATTTGCTGGGTGTTTTGTCTCACATTGTCCCACAGAAACATTAAAATCGTGCAGACTAGTGTACATTTTTTACTGATGCGAACAGCTTAATGCTAACTTTAACATTGAAAACGCCATATACATGATAACGCGTTAGCATCGGTCCCATTTTTAAGCTATAAAATACATCTATCAACTGTTTCAGAAGACCATAACAGGTCGGTTTAACATAAAAATATTAAATATTACTCACAGACATATGCTCTTCACGATTTTAGCGGGGAAAAATTAGGATAAAGCAAAATAAAATCCACGAATTGTAGATTGAAGCACTGCTTCGACCTGCGAATCACTGCTTCGATTGGTTCAAGGTTCAAAGCAAAGCCGCGCTGCAGAAAGGTTGATTACAGACCCGCTGCAGGTCTGTAATCAATGTAGAGAAATTATCATTTTCCTTACAAACACCCCCCAAGTACACAACTGCAAAAAAGCCTACCGGACATGACTCATGACAAATCGGCCTGACTTCATTGCAGTCACTAGTAATCAGTGGTGTCTCTGGGTGAAAGCACAACTTTTTTTCGTGTGTGTATGTGTGTGCTTGTGTGTGTGTGTGTGTGTGTGTGTGTTTTTTTTTGTAACGAGTAACGGCATGGCGAATAGAAAATGTATCCGAGTAGAAGTATGCAATTAAGGTCGGGAATGTAGTGAAGTAAAAGTGAATGTAAGCTGAATAATAATAATAAAAAAAACTCAAGTAAAGTACAAAGTCTCCCAAAACGTACTTAAGTACAGTAGTGAAGTATTTTTACTTTATTACTATACAACACTGATTAGAACTTTTTCTAGTAACGAGTATCTAATTACTTTCATAATGCTGTAACTCAGTTACAAACTAATACTTACTTTTTGGGGAGAAATAACAAGTAATTATTTACTTTTTTAAGTATGTGCCCAACACTGAATATGATTGAAATTGAAACCACACAAAATTAATTTTGTGTGGTTTCATTGTTCATTCAACATTATTATTCAACCTGCTTATGCATTCTTCAGCTATTAACATATATAAACCACAAAATAGTAACTGTATGTAAAAATACAAATAAATAAATAAATTGAATAGCTGATGAGCTGTTTCAGCAAATAATAATAATACTACATAAATAAAATAAAAATGCAGACCTGGTCATGTGGTCAGCACTTTCTTGTGGAAGAGAAAGTTGCTGGATCACGACCACCCATTCTCCACGGATCGTAGAGGTGCCTCAGGAAGGGCCTCAGACATAAAACCTGTGCTAAATCAACATGGAGATCCATGTCAGATGTGCAGATCTGCTGTGGTGAAAGAAGGTGAAAGAACTTAACTATTTAGAAATCTGATGACAGTGTAATGAAAAAATCTTACTTTGGTTTGTTGGTTTATCCCCCCCTTTATCAAATCTCAAACAAACTAAGCTGTTTTTCACCTTCAGTCTTTGTAAAACTCCTGTGCTCCTCAAAGTGGCTCTTAAAATAAGCCTGGAGAAAAAGAAGAAAAGAAAAAAAAAGGACGCTGCTCTGCCTCCTCTCCTGACCAGTGCTGGATATGTCATTGTTGGCGCGCCTCTGTTGTCTGTCTGCTCACGGTCAGACTCGTCATCAGCCATGCATGTCACTCGCGGCCGTCTCCCAGCACATCGGTGCTGATGGGATGGCAGCCTCTCAGGACCAGCTGCAGCACCAGATATGCTTCTTATCTATAACGCCCCAATTATGGCAAAGAATCCAGCGCTGTTTATATGCTAAGCCTGCTGGGGGAGAGTCTTGATGAGAAATGAGAAATGTCACACTTTCCCCTCTTCCACGCAGCGACACACTTGATGCTCTGACTATCTTAATGATACATATCGCAGCGTGCCGCTGTGTTCCTGTGCAGGGTGTAATGGACACTACATCGCAGTACAGTAAAAGATGGATGGAGCTTGATGAAATGAAATATATTCAAATAATGATATGGAGATGAGGCGGCTGGTCGAAAAAACGGTTTCAGAGAAAGATAAGAATCAATTCCATTCAGCTGGGAGGAATCATGATAATGAATTCAGTGGCTCACCTGCCAATCAGCATCGGGCCGCAGCCAATAATGCCAATACCAGACAAAGAGAGTGTGCTTCCTCTTTACATGGGAGTCATGCAATCTGAGCCCATTATGTTAAATTAGGAGGTGCATGGCTAAATAGAAGATAACGTTTCTGAAATTTACAGTCAGATTACACTCAGAGATGCAGAGCCACGCCTGTAGCTCAGGGAGGAAATGACAAGAGTTTCCATGGAAAGAAATGATTTGTTGTGCTTTTCCATCACTGAGTGACAGTTAGGTAAGAAACCTTGTGATCAGAGGGTTGTGGGTTCTATTGTCTGATAATACAGACATTAAAATGCTGGTGGACCAGGCAAAACATTCTCACTCTCATTGCCAACCTTAGGTTGACCTTCAAGAAGTGTGATTTATTTATTTATATTTATTTGTATCGGGGGTCACATTTTCACTTGGGACAAAACCAAAATTGATCGGTGTGTTACTGATCTTGAACACAAATAGTCATGGAGTAAATTACTAATTAATGGCATAAAACAAAGCAAGACGGGGTGTTGCTCTTATTCATAAATCTAGGTTTAGCTTATTAGCTGTTGGGGATCACAAATATAACTCGTTTGAGCATCTGATTCTCCGCTCTGCTCAGGATATTATGTATTGCCAAGGTCAGAAGAATAAAAATCAGCCGTATTACTTTGTCATTGTATATAGGCCTCCTGGCCCGTATTCTGAATTCTTAGATGAATTTGGTGCATTCATCTCTAACTTGTCAACTAGTGCAGATAACATTCTGGTTATTGGTGACTTTAACGTTCATATAAATAAGCCTTCTGATCCCCTCTGCAAATCTTTTTTGGAAATCGTGGATGCATTAGGATTTCGGCAATGCATTCAGGACTCAACGCACATTAGTGGAAATACCCTGGATTTGGTTCTCGCATGTGGTATTGCTGTCATGAATATTGACATCATGCCTCTTACATCCGTGGTCTCTGATCACTCACTTATTAAGTTTACAGTGTCGCTGGCATATTTAGTTGAACAACAACCTTATATATCACTACGGTGATGCATTAACTCCTCAACTAAGACTGAATTTGAAGCTAAACTGCCTGATGTCTTAGCTTCACATCTGGCAAATACCCAATCAGTAGACAGTTGTGTGGATAGTTTAAACTCATTGCTCAAAACTACACTCCACATGGTTGCGCCACCTGTGTTAAAACTGCGCTCCCCCAAAACACAGTCACCTTGGTTCAATGATTACCTGTGTGACCTCAGGCAAGACGTCTAGAACAGAAATGGCATTGTTGAAAATTAGTAGTTTCCACCTTGCGTGGTGTGACGCTATCTTAGACTATAAACATGCATTACTGGCTACAAAGCGGACCTATTACTCAACAAAAATAAGAATAACTCAAAGTTCTTGTTCAACACGGTGGCGACACTTATTCATGGACAACCACCTGTAGTTTGCTGCCCTGTTACAGCACAAGATTTCCTGGATTACTTTGAGAAGAAAATTGAAGACATTAGGTTAAACATATCCCAGCATGCCCTAACCCAGCCCCTACTCCCTGCTATTGAGGTGGGCACCATTACTGAGGTATTACCTAGATTTACAGATTTGATAGTATCTCACTAGGCATGCTGACGAAACTCGTAATGTCAACAAAAAGCACAACCTGTTTATTTGTTCCTATACCAACAAAACTGTTTAAGGACCTGTGGCCCACTCTTGGGCCGACTGTGCTGGAAATTATTAATCTTTCTTTAACTTCTGGATCTGTTCCTAAATGTTTCAAATCTGCAGTGATTAAACCATTACTTAATAAATCTAATCTTGACCCTAGTGTATTGAAAAACTATAGGCCGATACCAGATTTATCATTTTGCTCTAAAATTCTGGAAAAAGTGGTGTAACGGCAGCTCGTGGACTATTTTACTGAGAATAATCTCTTTGAGCCACTGCAGTCTGCTTTTCCACAGAGACAGCTCTCACTAAAGTGGTGAATGATCTTCTGCTTATGATGGATTCGGACATCACTACGGTTCTGGTGCTGTTAGATCTGTGCTGCATTTGATACCGTGAATAATCATATTCTACTTGATAGGCTGGAAAATCATTTTGGGATTACTGGGAGTGCCCTTGCATGGCTAACGTCATACTTGACCAGTCGATCTCACTGTGTTTTGTACTACCTCTAACCTTGGTGACATGAAATTTGGGGTTCCACAGGGGTCTGTCTTCGGCCCCCTGCTTTTCTCCCTTTATATGGCGCCCCTTGGGCACATATTATGGCATTTTGCGATTACCTTTCACTGCTATGCTGATGATACTCAGTTATACATGCCGATAATTGCTGGTAATCTTGTTCACATAAAATCCTTAGAAGATTGCCTTGCATCAGTGAGAAATTGGATGTTTAGAAACTTCCTACTTTTAAACTATGATAAGACTGAAATGATGGTTCTTGGCCCAGTGAGACATCGGCATTGATTTGACCAGCTAACGCTTAACCTAGGCTCCTGTGTCATACATTACACTGACAAAGTGAGGAACCTTGGGGTAATTTTTGATCCTACATTGTCCTTTGACCTTCACATTAGAAATATTACAAGGACTGCTTTTTTCCACCTGTGAAATATAGCGAAGATTCGTCCCATCCTGTCTATGGCTGATGCTGAGACCCTGATCCATGCCTTTATCTGTTCTAGATTGGACTACTGCAATGTTCTATTTTCTGGTTTACCGCAGTCCAGCATTAGGGCTCTCCAGTTGGTTCAAAATGCTGCAGCCAGACTTTTGACACGAAGCAGAAAGTTCGACCACATTACACCCATTTTGGCATCCCTTCACTGGCTTCATGTCCCAGTGAGATCAGATTTTAAGGTTCTGCTACTAGTCTATAAAATTGTTCACGGACTGGCACCTCCCTACCTAGCTGACCTAATTAAACCTTACGTACTGGCCCAGGCTTTGCTTTCTCAGAGTGTAGGACTACTTTGTGTCCCTAAGGTGAATAAGAAGTCTGCCGGTCAGAGAGCTTTCTCTTATCATGCCCCTGTTCTGTGGAATGATCTCCCTGCGTCAATAAAACAGTCAGATTCTTTGGAGACTTTCAAGTCCAGACTTAAGACGCACTTATTTTCCCTTTCATATGGCTAGCATACTGGTATAGTTTTGTTTTATGCTTTTTACTCTTTTAATTAATTTTATTAGGAAACTGAGCGGGCTGCAGCCTCACCTTTATCTAAATACTGTCTTTTAGTGAAGCTTAGGGCTAGTTGCCGGCAATCACCTTTGTATTTCTTGTTTTTTTTCTTGTTGTATAATGCTGACAAATTATACTATATTTCTTGTCTTTCTGATGCCCAGTTCTGTTTTTTTTTTCTCTGTTTAAGGTGCAGCTCCATCCAGAGATGGGAATTGTATTTGTGCTGGAAACCCTCCTGTCCTGTGCACCAACAGCATTTCCTGTATATTCGTTTTGTGAATTATTTCTGTGAATTGTTCTGTAATTTATGTTTGTAGCATGGCCCAAGCAGAGGGTCACCCCTTTGAGTCTGGTCTCTGGTCTGGTTTCTTCCTCAGAGGGAGTTTTTCCTTACCACTGTTGCTCTGGGGGTTAGTAAGGTTAGACCTTACTTGTGTGAAGCGCCTTGAGGCAACTCTGTTGTGATTTGGCGCTATATAAATGAAAATAAATTGAAATTGAAATTAAAACACTCAGCAATACAGATAAATTGCTTTCATGTATACACATATATTGTGTATTTACTGTATTTTTGAAAGGATATATCCAGAAAGTATTCATAGCGCTTCAGTGTTTTCACACTTGTTTTCCTCTCACACTTTGATATTGAAAAATGCTGGCATATGTCTAATAAGTTATGGGCAAGTTTGTCTAAGTTAAGAGCACACTGATATATGTAATAATATGGTGAATATGTTGAAAAATTTTGGGCGTGCACAATATTTTTGATGTATACCAGCATATCCTCCTGACTACTTTCCTGGTAGTCAAGAGGATATGTCTCATATGTCCCGCATACACCAGACATAAGTTGTAGGTACGTTATGCGATTGTTGACACATTTCTTGCAAGTTACTCATAAGTCAAAATATGTCCGATTGGCTCAGCGTTGCAGTCCTCATGCAGTCCAATTACAAATATTAAAACCATTCACACACGGAGCAAATATAAAGACATAATCTTACCTGTTACATTGTTTCAGTTGGTTTCATCATCACAGCCTGACTTAAAAGTATCCACATAAAGCGTCCTGATTTTGGAAAATGACATCTGAAAATACTTTAATTCCTTCTTGTGGCTGAAGGAACGCAGCATTTTAAAAGAGGTCTCTCAGTGGTTTGTCTGCTCCAGGTGTTTTTCTCAGCCTGAACCAGAGGATGCCAGCCCTTTATGCCACAACAAGACAATTAACTTATTTTAAAAGTTGAAAGCAACTTTTAACGAATGGGTTCTGCTGGTGGTAGAAATGCAAACCAAGCCAGACCATACCGTGCAGTATTGACCCGAACCCCTTGGTGGAAATAGGGCTGTCAGCATACCTACATATAAGTCCCACAGTTGACAGTGCACGTCAGAGCACAAACCAAGCATGAAGTAAAAGGAATTGTCTGTAGACCTCCGAGACAGGATTGTCTCAAGGCACAAATTTGGGGAAGGGTACAGAAACATTTCTGCTGCTTTGAAGGTCCCAATCAGCACAGTGGCCTCCATCATCCATAAATGAAAGAAGTTCAGATCCACCAGCACTCTTCCTAGAACTGGCTGCCTGTCTAAACTGAGCAATCGAGGGAGAAGGGCCTAAGTCAGGTAGGTGACCAAGAACCCAATGGCCACTCTGTCAGAGTGTCAGCATTCCTTTGTGGAGAGAAGAGAACCTTCAAGAAGGACAACTATCTCTGCAGCAATCCACCAATCAGGCCTGTATGGTAGAGTGGCCAGATGGAAGCCACTCCTTAGTAAAAGGGACACGGCAGCCCACCTGGAGTTTGCAAAAAGTCACGTGAAGGACTCTCAGACCATGAGAAACAAAATTCTCTGGTCTGATTGAAGTCTTTCTTCCATCGTTTAGCAGGACAATGACCCTAAGCACACAGCCAAGATATCAAAGGAGTGGCTTCAGGACAACTCTGTGAATGTCCTTGAGTAGCCAAGCCAGAGCCCAGACCTGAATCTGATTGAATATCTCTGGAGAGATCTGAAAATCGATGTGTACAGACGCTCCCCATCCAACCTGATAGAGCTTGAGCGATGCTGCCCAAAGACAGATGCTCCAAGCTTGTAGCATCATACTCAAGAAGACCTGGGGCTGTAGTTGCAGCCAAAGGTGCATCAACAAAGGGCGTGAATACTTATGTACAAGTGATTTCTTAGTTTTTTATTTTTAATAAATATGGAAAAAAAAAACTTTTTGACATTGTCATTGTGGGGTGTGTAGATGTTTGAGGGGAAAAATGAATTTCATCCATTTTGGGTTAAGGCTGTAATATAAAATATGGGAAGAGTGAAGCGCAGTGAATACTCTCTGGATACACTGTACGTATATAAATAATATCATTTTTATTTTTTCTTATCTGCATGCACCATTAGGACTGCTTTCCAGTTTCATTGTACTATTTGCAATGAAAATAAGGGAATTCTGATTCTATGTTGTATGGCTGGGGGTGCCTGGCTGCCTTTTGTTTCTGTCTTCTGTTCTGTCTTTTGTTTTTCCTTCCAGGTGGCTTGCGTTCAGGACTGAGTGGCTGTGTGGCTGAGCTATCAGGACCTCACCCTGATCACCTGAGGCTGGTCATGTGCAGCTCGTCAGGACTCACAGCTGTGGTGCATCTACATGGATTGGGGCATGGTTGCATTTAAGTCTGGAGTACACAGTGTGTATTTGCCAGAGACTCGACCTTGTGACCAGACGGGTGAGATCGTCGTCTCAAGAGCCATCTCATCATCATGGATGCAGAGACCGTACCAGGTTTTGATGCCATGGTCTGTGAAAGAGGAGGGGGTGAGGTCTCACGCTCATCAGCACACTTCCTGAGGTACAGTAGGTTTTGTGACTAACATTAGTACAGTCAGTAAATGTGGTGTCCCTCACACCTTATTATATTGAGCTGTTATGTTAGTCGTTTAATCAGCTTCCACTGCAGTGAAGAATGTGAACTAGGTGTTCCATGCCTGCAGGGTGGGAAGCTGATTAGTGATTAAGCCAGGAAGTGTTTGCTGTTTATGTACACCTTTGAGTGGTCTCTCTGTGTGTGGAGTGTGGACTCACATGATGGTTTCTTCTTTCACAGACTCGGTTTGTCGTGGCCACCTGGGGGGTGTCGGCGGGGTCCTTGGGTCCGAACTGTTTCTGGCTCCGGACCGTTTGTGCTGCTAGGAGCGCACCGTATCTCCACCTCGCAGACCGCGCACTCATTTGTTTGTATTGTAGCACATCACTGTTATGTTATTAAATTCAGTTATCCTTTGTACCGTGCTCTGCTTATTTCATACTGGGTCCTTCAAACGCTGGTCGGTTCTCCGTCCTGCGTCCGACACATAACATTCTAAACAGTTTCTTTTCCTCACTGAGCAAGCAAAAATGGCTTTACATGTATCTGATAGCACACACTGGAAAAAAAAACAACATAACAAAATTAGCTACCTCCATTGCACACGATCAGAATGTGTCCAAATAACATAATTTCCTCAAATAGAAACATAAGTGAATTTTGTTATTTGGACAGATTTGGATGAACTCACCAACATGGGGGGTGCTGAGTGCTGGGTGTCCACCAATTTTCTCAAATCCCAGCTACATGACATGTACAGCCTGTACATTCTGAGTGCCATTCTCAAATCCAGAAAAATGAGTAGGGTTGCATCAAGAAGGGCATCCAGAATGAAAGTCTCCAAATCAAAAATGCAGATATCAGATCAAATTTCCATGCTGAATTAGTCAAAGCCCAGGTTAACAATGACCACTGCTGTTGTCCAACAGGGTGTGAGAGGAAATAGGACTACTGTTGGGTGAAGAAGAAGAAGAGGTGGAGAATGTGGCCAACGGTAGTGGGAGAAGAGGAGAGTTAGAATTGTTAAAGTGAGAGTCGGGACTTTGAAGAGACATGGTTAATATAATGGTGAGGAGAAAGGGAGACTACCATGGTGTGGATGGGAAGACAAAAAGTGTTGGGGTCATTCTAAAAAAGGGTATATTAAAGAGTGTGTTGGAGGTTAAGCAACTGTCTGACAGGGTGATGAGTGTGAAATTGTAAATTGAAGGGGTGATGATGAATATCATCAGTGCATAAGTCCCTCAAGTAGGTTGAGAGCTGAAGGAAAAATAAGATTTCTAGCATGAGTAAAATGAGATGGTAGAGAATATACCAAGCATGCTAGAGTGGGGATTACAGCGGTCTTCAGTGGGCATGTGGTATCAAGGACAGGAAAGTGGAAGGGCAAATGGTGGTAGATTTTGCTAAAAGGATGAAAATGGCTGTTGTGAATACCTGTTTTATGAAGAAGGAGGAGCAAAGGGTGACAGACTGTGTATATTTAAATTATATCACTGGCTTTGATCCTAAATATATTGAGCAATAATACATTACAAAGTGATGACAGTCACCATTGTTTTCTCACACAAAAAAAGACAGCACAATGGACAGTATTTACAGTCTTTTTCAAACGGTTCATTTGCTGACAAATATAAGATGGTTCTTGCATTTATCGTTTGCCATTCTAATGATTGGGTATTTCTGCTAGTTATTGTGAAGCGCTGTGAGTACCTGCTTCAGCTGGAATCGTGCAATAGAAATAGTCTATTTTAGTGACTGAAGATGCTGCCGCTGTTCTGTGGTTAGCCATCGAGGGGTGGGTTGGATTGTCTGGAATTGAACTGATTATGCTGATCGTCCTTTTTGGTTCAGTTCAGTTCAGTTGTCCTTCTTGCTGAGCTTCAGCAGCTGTGGCCCCATACTTTACCAGTTACCACAGGAACACAACACTCAAAACCTCATCAGTGCATGTGGTGAAGAAATTAAAATACATAGCTACTCATTGGCAAAATTCTTGTTTTATTAATCACTCCACCACAGAATACTGCAATGAAATGCTGAGTGTTTCTGGAGGACACTTTGACACAGAGGAGTACTCAGGAATTGATTAATCAGTGTTCTAATTTCAGAACTCTGTGCTATCATTCCCAATAAGCACACCATCTTTACACAAGAGCTTATCAAAAAGTATTTACTTTTTCTTGTTTCATTCCAGCATATGATGCATATCATCATGAAGTCACTATTTCTTAAACTTTTTAACTTAAAAGGGGATAAAAGCTTAAAAGAAATAACATTTAAAGTAAAGGGTGACTGTTGCTCAGTTGGAAATACAGGTTGTTTGTCAACCAAAAGGTCACTGGATCAAATGCTGAGAGCTGCTTTGTGTAAAAAAGGCAACAAGGATACAAATTAAAACATTGTTATTACATTCATATAAGAGAATTCAAGGTTTTGCTCCTGACATAAAATACTGAGAAGTTGTACACGTCCATAACTTACCGAACTGTTTGTGCCTTATGTGTCAGCACGAGCCCTTCATCCTCAGTGCGCCGGTGTCACAGACCGAACAGTCCACTCCTAAAACTCAGTCTGCCTTTTGCATCTGTGCATGCGTCATTTCGGAGTCTTTTCACCCAAAGCAATCAAATGGATTCATGGGATTGTTAACCATCAGATGATGACGATGAAACCTCTTAAATCATTAATTCCTTGATGCTTTTAAATGTCCAACGCATTGTGAACGCATCAGCTAGCAGCTCGTTTACCGCGGCGCTCTGATCGCTTCTGCCGCCTTTTATGATGAAATAATGCTGAATTTATGTGGAAATTATTGTTGTACAAAAGCTTCAGATATCTGTCGCCAAGATAGATGATGACTGGAGTGCAGTTTGAAGCAGAAATGAGGTGATAATCTGCAAACTGCATCATCGGGGGGAACGATTTTTAGGGGAGCATTTGGTCTGCGACACTGGTTAACCCTCTGGGGTCCGAGGGCATTTTTTGGACAGTTCACTCTCCTGGCATAAATGTTTTATTATTGATGTCAACAGCTCTCCCTGCATCCCACAATGAAGTTTTATATCTCTTTTTTTCAGGACAACCTGTGCTTTCAGAATATATATGCTTTTGTTGTGTTTTATAAGTGTAATAAAGGTTTACAATCAAAAATAAGAAAGAAAAAAGTAAAGTACTTTGAGAAGAAAATTGAAGACATTAGGTTAAACATATCCCAGCATGCCCTAACCCAGCCCCTACTCCCTGCTATTGAGGTGGGCACCATTACTGAGGTATTACCTAGATTTACAGATTTGATAGTATCTCACTAGGCATGCTGACGAAACTCGTAATGTCAACAAAAAGCACAACCTGTTTATTTGTTCCTATACCAACAAAACTGTTTAAGGACCTGTGGCCCACTCTTGGGCCGACTGTGCTGGAAATGATTAATCTTTCTTTAACTTCTGGATCTGTTCCTAAATGTTTCAAATCTGCAGTGATTAAACCATTACTTAATAAATCTAATCTTGACCCTAGTGTATTGAAAAACTATAGGCCGATACCAGATTTATCATTTTGCTCTAAAATTCTGGAAAAAGTGGTGTAACGGCAGCTCGTGGACTATTTTACTGAGAATAATCTCTTTGAGCCACTGCAGTCTGCTTTTCCACAGAGACAGCTCTCACTAAAGTGGTGAATGATCTTCTGCTTATGATGGATTCGGACATCACTACGGTTCTGGTGCTGTTAGATCTGTGCTGCATTTGATACCGTGAATAATCATATTCTACTTGATAGGCTGGAAAATCATTTTGGGATTACTGGGAGTGCCCTTGCATGGCTAACGTCATACTTGACCAGTCGATCTCACTGTGTTTTGTACTACCTCTAACCTTGGTGACATGAAATTTGGGGTTCCACAGGGGTCTGTCTTCGGCCCCCTGCTTTTCTCCCTTTATATGGCGCCCCTTGGGCACATATTATGGCATTTTGCGATTACCTTTCACTGCTATGCTGATGATACTCAGTTATACATGCCGATAATTGCTGGTAATCTTGTTCACATAAAATCCTTAGAAGATTGCCTTGCATCAGTGAGAAATTGGATGTTTAGAAACTTCCTACTTTTAAACTATGATAAGACTGAAATGATGGTTCTTGGCCCAGTGAGACATCGGCATTGATTTGACCAGCTAACGCTTAACCTAGGCTCCTGTGTCATACATTACACTGACAAAGTGAGGAACCTTGGGGTAATTTTTGATCCTACATTGTCCTTTGACCTTCACATTAGAAATATTACAAGGACTGCTTTTTTCCACCTGTGAAATATAGCGAAGATTCGTCCCATCCTGTCTATGGCTGATGCTGAGACCCTGATCCATGCCTTTATCTGTTCTAGATTGGACTACTGCAATGTTCTATTTTCTGGTTTACCGCAGTCCAGCATTAGGGCTCTCCAGTTGGTTCAAAATGCTGCAGCCAGACTTTTGACACGAAGCAGAAAGTTCGACCACATTACACCCATTTTGGCATCCCTTCACTGGCTTCATGTCCCAGTGAGATCAGATTTTAAGGTTCTGCTACTAGTCTATAAAATTGTTCACGGACTGGCACCTCCCTACCTAGCTGACCTAATTAAACCTTACGTACTGGCCCAGGCTTTGCTTTCTCAGAGTGTAGGACTACTTTGTGTCCCTAAGGTGAATAAGAAGTCTGCCGGTCAGAGAGCTTTCTCTTATCATGCCCCTGTTCTGTGGAATGATCTCCCTGCGTCAATAAAACAGTCAGATTCTTTGGAGACTTTCAAGTCCAGACTTAAGACGCACTTATTTTCCCTTTCATATGGCTAGCATACTGGTATAGTTTTGTTTTATGCTTTTTACTCTTTTAATTAATTTTATTAGGAAACTGAGCGGGCTGCAGCCTCACCTTTATCTAAATACTGTCTTTTAGTGAAGCTTAGGGCTAGTTGCCGGCAATCACCTTTGTATTTCTTGTTTTTTTTCTTGTTGTATAATGCTGACAAATTATACTATATTTCTTGTCTTTCTGATGCCCAGTTCTGTTTTTTTTTTCTCTGTTTAAGGTGCAGCTCCATCCAGAGATGGGAATTGTATTTGTGCTGGAAACCCTCCTGTCCTGTGCACCAACAGCATTTCCTGTATATTCGTTTTGTGAATTATTTCTGTGAATTGTTCTGTAATTTATGTTTGTAGCATGGCCCAAGCAGAGGGTCACCCCTTTGAGTCTGGTCTCTGGTCTGGTTTCTTCCTCAGAGGGAGTTTTTCCTTACCACTGTTGCTCTGGGGGTTAGTAAGGTTAGACCTTACTTGTGTGAAGCGCCTTGAGGCAACTCTGTTGTGATTTGGCGCTATATAAATGAAAATAAATTGAAATTGAAATTAAAACACTCAGCAATACAGATAAATTGCTTTCATGTATACACATATATTGTGTATTTACTGTATTTTTGAAAGGATATATCCAGAAAGTATTCATAGCGCTTCAGTGTTTTCACACTTGTTTTCCTCTCACACTTTGATATTGAAAAATGCTGGCATATGTCTAATAAGTTATGGGCAAGTTTTGTCTAAGTTAAGAGCACACTGATATATGTAATAATATGGTGAATATGTTGAAAAATTTTGGGCGTGCACAATATTTTTGATGTATACCAGCATATCCTCCTGACTACTTTCCTGGTAGTCAAGAGGATATGTCTCATATGTCCCGCATACACCAGACATAAGTTGTAGGTACGTTATGCGATTGTTGACACATTTCTTGCAAGTTACTCATAAGTCAAAATATGTCCGATTGGCTCAGCGTTGCAGTCCTCATGCAGTCCAATTACAAATATTAAAACCATTCACACACGGAGCAAATATAAAGACATAATCTTACCTGTTACATTGTTTCAGTTGGTTTCATCATCACAGCCTGACTTAAAAGTATCCACATAAAGCGTCCTGATTTTGGAAAATGACATCTGAAAATACTTTAATTCCTTCTTGTGGCTGAAGGAACGCAGCATTTTAAAAGAGGTCTCTCAGTGGTTTGTCTGCTCCAGGTGTTTTTCTCAGCCTGAACCAGAGGATGCCAGCCCTTTATGCCACAACAAGACAATTAACTTATTTTAAAAGTTGAAAGCAACTTTTAACGAATGGGTTCTGCTGGTGGTAGAAATGCAAACCAAGCCAGACCATACCGTGCAGTATTGACCCGAACCCCTTGGTGGAAATAGGGCTGTCAGCATACCTACATATAAGTCCCACAGTTGACAGTGCACGTCAGAGCACAAACCAAGCATGAAGTAAAAGGAATTGTCTGTAGACCTCCGAGACAGGATTGTCTCAAGGCACAAATTTGGGGAAGGGTACAGAAACATTTCTGCTGCTTTGAAGGTCCCAATCAGCACAGTGGCCTCCATCATCCATAAATGAAAGAAGTTCAGATCCACCAGCACTCTTCCTAGAACTGGCTGCCTGTCTAAACTGAGCAATCGAGGGAGAAGGGCCTAAGTCAGGTAGGTGACCAAGAACCCAATGGCCACTCTGTCAGAGTGTCAGCATTCCTTTGTGGAGAGAAGAGAACCTTCAAGAAGGACAACTATCTCTGCAGCAATCCACCAATCAGGCCTGTATGGTAGAGTGGCCAGATGGAAGCCACTCCTTAGTAAAAGGGACACGGCAGCCCACCTGGAGTTTGCAAAAAGTCACGTGAAGGACTCTCAGACCATGAGAAACAAAATTCTCTGGTCTGATTGAAGTCTTTCTTCCATCGTTTAGCAGGACAATGACCCTAAGCACACAGCCAAGATATCAAAGGAGTGGCTTCAGGACAACTCTGTGAATGTCCTTGAGTAGCCAAGCCAGAGCCCAGACCTGAATCTGATTGAATATCTCTGGAGAGATCTGAAAATCGATGTGTACAGACGCTCCCCATCCAACCTGATAGAGCTTGAGCGATGCTGCCCAAAGACAGATGCTCCAAGCTTGTAGCATCATACTCAAGAAGACCTGGGGCTGTAGTTGCAGCCAAAGGTGCATCAACAAAGGGCGTGAATACTTATGTACAAGTGATTTCTTAGTTTTTTATTTTTAATAAATATGGAAAAAAAAAACTTTTTGACATTGTCATTGTGGGGTGTGTAGATGTTTGAGGGGAAAAATGAATTTCATCCATTTTGGGTTAAGGCTGTAATATAAAATATGGGAAGAGTGAAGCGCAGTGAATACTCTCTGGATACACTGTACGTATATAAATAATATCATTTTTATTTTTTCTTATCTGCATGCACCATTAGGACTGCTTTCCAGTTTCATTGTACTATTTGCAATGAAAATAAGGGAATTCTGATTCTATGTTGTATGGCTGGGGGTGCCTGGCTGCCTTTTGTTTCTGTCTTCTGTTCTGTCTTTTGTTTTTCCTTCCAGGTGGCTTGCGTTCAGGACTGAGTGGCTGTGTGGCTGAGCTATCAGGACCTCACCCTGATCACCTGAGGCTGGTCATGTGCAGCTCGTCAGGACTCACAGCTGTGGTGCATCTACATGGATTGGGGCATGGTTGCATTTAAGTCTGGAGTACACAGTGTGTATTTGCCAGAGACTCGACCTTGTGACCAGACGGGTGAGATCGTCGTCTCAAGAGCCATCTCATCATCATGGATGCAGAGACCGTACCAGGTTTTGATGCCATGGTCTGTGAAAGAGGAGGGGGTGAGGTCTCACGCTCATCAGCACACTTCCTGAGGTACAGTAGGTTTTGTGACTAACATTAGTACAGTCAGTAAATGTGGTGTCCCTCACACCTTATTATATTGAGCTGTTATGTTAGTCGTTTAATCAGCTTCCACTGCAGTGAAGAATGTGAACTAGGTGTTCCATGCCTGCAGGGTGGGAAGCTGATTAGTGATTAAGCCAGGAAGTGTTTGCTGTTTATGTACACCTTTGAGTGGTCTCTCTGTGTGTGGAGTGTGGACTCACATGATGGTTTCTTCTTTCACAGACTCGGTTTGTCGTGGCCACCTGGGGGGTGTCGGCGGGGTCCTTGGGTCCGAACTGTTTCTGGCTCCGGACCGTTTGTGCTGCTAGGAGCGCACCGTATCTCCACCTCGCAGACCGCGCACTCATTTGTTTGTATTGTAGCACATCACTGTTATGTTATTAAATTCAGTTATCCTTTGTACCGTGCTCTGCTTATTTCATACTGGGTCCTTCAAACGCTGGTCGGTTCTCCGTCCTGCGTCCGACACATAACATTCTAAACAGTTTCTTTTCCTCACTGAGCAAGCAAAAATGGCTTTACATGTATCTGATAGCACACACTGGAAAAAAAAACAACATAACAAAATTAGCTACCTCCATTGCACACGATCAGAATGTGTCCAAATAACATAATTTCCTCAAATAGAAACATAAGTGAATTTTGTTATTTGGACAGATTTGGATGAACTCACCAACATGGGGGGTGCTGAGTGCTGGGTGTCCACCAATTTTCTCAAATCCCAGCTACATGACATGTACAGCCTGTACATTCTGAGTGCCATTCTCAAATCCAGAAAAATGAGTAGGGTTGCATCAAGAAGGGCATCCAGAATGAAAGTCTCCAAATCAAAAATGCAGATATCAGATCAAATTTCCATGCTGAATTAGTCAAAGCCCAGGTTAACAATGACCACTGCTGTTGTCCAACAGGGTGTGAGAGGAAATAGGACTACTGTTGGGTGAAGAAGAAGAAGAGGTGGAGAATGTGGCCAACGGTAGTGGGAGAAGAGGAGAGTTAGAATTGTTAAAGTGAGAGTCGGGACTTTGAAGAGACATGGTTAATATAATGGTGAGGAGAAAGGGAGACTACCATGGTGTGGATGGGAAGACAAAAAGTGTTGGGGTCATTCTAAAAAAGGGTATATTAAAGAGTGTGTTGGAGGTTAAGCAACTGTCTGACAGGGTGATGAGTGTGAAATTGTAAATTGAAGGGGTGATGATGAATATCATCAGTGCATAAGTCCCTCAAGTAGGTTGAGAGCTGAAGGAAAAATAAGATTTCTAGCATGAGTAAAATGAGATGGTAGAGAATATACCAAGCATGCTAGAGTGGGGATTACAGCGGTCTTCAGTGGGCATGTGGTATCAAGGACAGGAAAGTGGAAGGGCAAATGGTGGTAGATTTTGCTAAAAGGATGAAAATGGCTGTTGTGAATACCTGTTTTATGAAGAAGGAGGAGCAAAGGGTGACAGACTGTGTATATTTAAATTATATCACTGGCTTTGATCCTAAATATATTGAGCAATAATACATTACAAAGTGATGACAGTCACCATTGTTTTCTCACACAAAAAAAGACAGCACAATGGACAGTATTTACAGTCTTTTTCAAACGGTTCATTTGCTGACAAATATAAGATGGTTCTTGCATTTATCGTTTGCCATTCTAATGATTGGGTATTTCTGCTAGTTATTGTGAAGCGCTGTGAGTACCTGCTTCAGCTGGAATCGTGCAATAGAAATAGTCTATTTTAGTGACTGAAGATGCTGCCGCTGTTCTGTGGTTAGCCATCGAGGGGTGGGTTGGATTGTCTGGAATTGAACTGATTATGCTGATCGTCCTTTTTGGTTCAGTTCAGTTCAGTTGTCCTTCTTGCTGAGCTTCAGCAGCTGTGGCCCCATACTTTACCAGTTACCACAGGAACACAACACTCAAAACCTCATCAGTGCATGTGGTGAAGAAATTAAAATACATAGCTACTCATTGGCAAAATTCTTGTTTTATTAATCACTCCACCACAGAATACTGCAATGAAATGCTGAGTGTTTCTGGAGGACACTTTGACACAGAGGAGTACTCAGGAATTGATTAATCAGTGTTCTAATTTCAGAACTCTGTGCTATCATTCCCAATAAGCACACCATCTTTACACAAGAGCTTATCAAAAAGTATTTACTTTTTCTTGTTTCATTCCAGCATATGATGCATATCATCATGAAGTCACTATTTCTTAAACTTTTTAACTTGAAAGGGGATAAAAGCTTAAAAGAAATAACATTTAAAGTAAAGGGTGACTGTTGCTCAGTTGGAAATACAGGTTGTTTGTCAACCAAAAGGTCACTGGATCAAATGCTGAGAGCTGCTTTGTGTAAAAAAGGCAACAAGGATACAAATTAAAACATTGTTATTACATTCATATAAGAGAATTCAAGGTTTTGCTCCTGACATAAAATACTGAGAAGTTGTACACGTCCATAACTTACCGAACTGTTTGTGCCTTATGTGTCAGCACGAGCCCTTCATCCTCAGTGCGCCGGTGTCACAGACCGAACAGTCCACTCCTAAAACTCAGTCTGCCTTTTGCATCTGTGCATGCGTCATTTCGGAGTCTTTTCACCCAAAGCAATCAAATGGATTCATGGGATTGTTAACCATCAGATGATGACGATGAAACCTCTTAAATCATTAATTCCTTGATGCTTTTAAATGTCCAACGCATTGTGAACGCATCAGCTAGCAGCTCGTTTACCGCGGCGCTCTGATCGCTTCTGCCGCCTTTTATGATGAAATAATGCTGAATTTATGTGGAAATTATTGTTGTACAAAAGCTTCAGATATCTGTCGCCAAGATAGATGATGACTGGAGTGCAGTTTGAAGCAGAAATGAGGTGATAATCTGCAAACTGCATCATCGGGGGGAACGATTTTTAGGGGAGCATTTGGTCTGCGACACTGGTTAACCCTCTGGGGTCCGAGGGCATTTTTTGGACAGTTCACTCTCCTGGCATAAATGTTTTATTATTGATGTCAACAGCTCTCCCTGCATCCCACAATGAAGTTTTATATCTCTTTTTTTCAGGACAACCTGTGCTTTCAGAATATATATGCTTTTGTTGTGTTTTATAAGTGTAATAAAGGTTTACAATCAAAAATAAGAAAGAAAAAAGTAAAGCGAAAAATAATTTTCCACACACATTTATTCAAAACACACAGCAAACTATAATAAACAACTGTTTTGACATTTTATAAAGGTAATTTGAGGTCTTGTGTGAAAGACTGTACAACAAAAAGGTTCAAACAATAAACACAAATGCATATTTTGAACATTATATACAATATCGTCTATACGTTTTGTTGTCCATTGATATGGTAAACATTGCTTTATGCTGAGAAAGCAACAGAGTTATCCAGTAACATTCACATGCAAACTAGTGGAGCAGTCCTGATAGTTACATACTCTTTGTTTGAGCACGTGAGATTGTCATCAGAGGCTCTCCGTCTGCTTTCACTGATTGCTGTGCGTCATGGTGCAGGGCACACTGGCTGTACTCATTGGAGCACCCAGGGGGCTATTCAAACGGGCCAACTAGTAACATATCACTCCTGAAAACGATCTTTGGCTTTTCACGTGAGGTAAATCTGCCCTACGATTGGATTTTGGAAAACCATGTGACGGTGAACCAATTCTGATTGGACACTCACAAAGCGCACGTCATCACACAGCTTCTATGAGGAGTACAAAGATGGCTGATGGCTGGCTCGAAAGTCCACGGAGTTAACTTTTCAGCAAAAAAACCCCCAAAAATACAGTAACTGTAATTAAAATGGGTTAAATGCAGAGATCAAATTTCATCCATGTGTGTCTATCCTTCCCTCCTGGAGTGGGTTATCATTGTCAGTGAAATCCCTGCCATAGGTGTGTCCTCATATTAAGTCCCTTCAGTTTCCCCTTTGTTTCACTTACACAACATTTGTGCAAAATTTCATACTTTTACCCTCAAGTGTACAGTTGTTTCACATATCTGTCCTGCTCATTGCAATTCAATTTAAAATGCATAAAAATGTCGAAGAGGTCAATGAAAAAGATACATGTAAATATTCCAAAGGCAATCTTTGGTGTATTTTATTCATTAGCTTTTGTAGTTTGAGCAGTTTTTTGTCCACATGGTTTTCATTTGTATATATTCTTTCACTCAGGTAGGCGTTTGTGTAATCTATGAAAGGACAATGTTGTGATCATTTTATGGTTGAGTGCTCCCAGTTTTCAAAGTTGCTATCCACCTTGCTGCTGTCAAGAGTGTCTTTGGTTGAGCTAATGTGGCTCGTCTCACAGCTCTCAATATTTCATAGGTTTGTTTTGTCCTTTGAAAGCCTTAAGCCTCTCTAGAACTAGTTATTTTCCTACCTTTTCAAGTGATCATTGAATCCCTCTTCCCCTCATCGCCATCAATATTTATGCTCCGCTGCATCACTTTGGACATGCACAAACCCAGTCGTGCTCTTAAATCTTTCATTAAAAATCGGGTCCTATTTGACTTTAAAGCTCTGTCTAACGAAGAGCAAATCAGATATTTTCTGAAGGTTCTTCTATAATTTATGGCACTTATGGCTTTAACATATTGCATCAGAGGGATGTGGACAAATAGACTGTGAAGAAGAGACACAGTGACAGATGTGTCCTGGGAGAAGCAGATGTCGGGTTCTAAGAGACAGGGAGCATGAAAATCAGTGCTTAGGAGGTGCAGTTTGTAATGTGAAGCTCACACAGGAAATTGATGATTCCAGAAAATACTGTGTGTGTGTGTGTGTGTCTCACACACCACATTTAAGTTTTGATTTTTGAAAAAATACAATTCAAATGTCGTCATAAATACTGTCTATTTAGTTAAAGGTATTAGTTATATTACATTACAGCAAATGACAGAACTTTACTTTGCATGTTGTAGTAAATACTGTCTAATGAGAAAACTTCACATGTTGTAGTAAAAACTGTCTGTTTAGTTAAAGGTATTATTTATATTATACTACAGCAAATGAGAAAACTTTACTTTACATGTTGTAGTAAAAACTGTCGATTTAGTTAAAGATATTATTTATATTATATTACAGCAAATGACAAAACTTTACATGTTGTAGTAAAAACTGTCTATTTAGTTAAAGGTATTATTTATATTATACTACAGCAAATGAGAAAACTTTACTTTACATGTTGTAGTAAAAACTGTCGATTTAGTTAAAGATATTATTTATATTATATTACAGCAAATGACAAAACTTTACATGTTGTAGTAAATACTGTCTATTTAGTTAAAGGTATTATTTATATTATATTACAGCAAATGAGAGAACTTTACATGTGTAGTAAATACTGTCTATTTATTTGAAGGTATTATTTATATTATATTACAGCAAATGAGAGAACTTAACTTTACATGTTGTAGTAAAAACTGTCTATTTAGTTAAAGGTATTATTTATATTATATTACAGCAAATGAGATAACTTTACATGTTGTAGTAAATACTGTCTATTTATTTGAAGGTATAATTTATATATTATAGCAAATGAGAAAACTTTACATGTTGTAGTAAATACTGTTTATTTATTTAAAGGTTTATTTATATTACACCAAATGAGATAACTTTACACATTGTAGTAAATAGTGGCTATTTAGTTAAAGGTATTATTTATATTATATTACACCAAATGAGATAACTTTACATGTAGTAAATACTGTCTATGTAGTTAAAGGTATTATTTATATTATATTACAGCAAATGAGAGAACTTTACATGTAGTAAATACTGTCTATTTAGTTAAAGGTATTATTTACATTATATTACAACAAATGAGAGAACTTTGCAAATTAAGAAAAGCATGATTATTTTGTGGGCTTGCATGGTTCCATAAAGACAACAAATGTAATAATAATAAAACAGGATAATAATCACTGAATAATGAATAAATCAATGTGATGAGGAATAAACATTAATTTTTGAAGGATCAAACAAGTCATTTGTTTTGTTTCATCTTAAATAGGAAGCACTATTCAATTTATCATAAATTAATGTCGACATTTTTCATTATTTTGCAGCATATTTGCATAACTATTTTTGTCACACTTTTGTTTGGCACAGTTCTGTAATTATTAAGGGATTAATAATCCCCTTGTGAATTGTAACGTTGTGCCACAGAAGTACACTGTTTGATGATTCTTTTCTGAAAATCTATTAAAAGCTTCAATTTATGATCACAAGTAATCCATTTTGAGAAAAAATATCATAAAAGAAGCCTCTGGATTGTTGCATTGATTTATGTATGCACATTCAATTTCAACACCAGAGACACACAAAAAAAGATAAAGCACCCCGACTGTATGCTGTGCAGTATTATGTTGTTGACTTTCTGTTTTTCATCTTTCCCATGAAGAAAAAACCAAACTGGGGAAAAAAGTTATAGATAAATCAGTGCTATAGGGAGAGCAATTCTACCACAAATGATCTTCCCCCGGCATTCTCAAACCAGCTGTTTATCAGCAGCTTTACAGTAAAAGAAGCCTGAAAATCAGCCACAAAACTTTGCAGTCAAAGAGTGTGAAACAGCATTGATCTGCTGTAACTTTGGAAACACGTCTCCACCATCAGACTGCTTTTATACAATCCATCTTATGTAGAAGTGCTACAGGGAGGCGAGTGCTGGTCTGATTTTTCGGGCTTATTAACTGCAGATTTTTCTTGTACATAGACATTACCTCCAGTCAGCCACAGGAAGTGGAATCCAGCAAGGGCAAAAAAAAAAAAAAAAAAAAATCACATAAGAGTAAAACATCCACTTCTCTGCAGAGCGAGGATAGACCTTCAAGGTGGAGGTGGAAATGTGTGTTACTTGCAACACGGGATCTTCTGCCAGGAAGCTGTTCAGGACACGAACCTCACCCATACTTGCCAAAATGCCACCACATTGGCTGGTGAAGTGTGTGCAGAATCCTCCATGAGGGAGAAGCCGGTTTGGAACAATTCAGCCCCAATTACAAATCTTCAGTAGCACCGGAGGATTTGAGGCCGTCCAACTATGGTGATTAGTCAGCGGCTCCTGGAGGCCTGAAGCTGAGAGCTGAGCTCTTCATTACTATGCGCTGTTTACTTTCAGTCTGTGTGTCCATCTGTTGACACAGAGAACAGACGCAACTCGGGTTTTGTGGAGGCCACAGTGGAAACATAGCTGGCATGACAATTTTACTTTGAGATGTTTGTGTGTCGAGACATCAAAGGGCAATTTAAGTGATTGCTTTTACTGGTTTTATTTGATAAGGGAAACTGGTTAAAGTGCAAGTCCCCTGAGACAGCGCTTATCTTCTGAAACCTCAACATGAAGCAACACCTGGATGGGAGGCGTCCCATTTACAGCTAGGATGGTTGGCTGTAAACATTAATGTCGTAGAAATGTGAAGGTCTAGTGGTTAACCCTCTGGGGTCCGAGGGCATTTTTTGGACAGTCCACTCGCCTGGCATGTTTTAATATTGCTGTTAACAGCTCTGCCTGCATCCCACAATCAAGTTTTATGTCTCTTTTTTCAGGACAACCTGTTCTTTCATAATATATATGCTTTTGTTGTGTTTTATAAGTGTAATAAAGGTTTACAATCACAAATAACAAAGAAAAAAGTAAAGCGGAAAATAATTTTCCACACACATTTATTCAAAACACACAACAAACTATAATAAACAACTGTTTTGACACTTTATAAAGGTAATTTGAGGTCTTGTGTGAAAGACTGTACAACAAAAAAGTTCAAACAATAAACACAAATGCACATTTTGAACAATATATACAAAATGGTCTATACATTTATGCTCCAGTCTGAGGAGTGGCACATCTCCCTCACCCCATTGATATGGTAAACAGTGCTTTACACCAGAGGGCGAGAGCCACAGAGTAATCCAGTAACATTCAAATGCAAACTAGTGGAGCAATCCTGACAGTTACACATGCTTTGTTTGAGCACGTGAGATTGTCATGCGAGGCTCTCTGACTGCTTTCACTTTCGCTGTGCGTAATGACACAGGGCGCATTGCAGGAGTTAGGGGGCTATTCAAACGGGCCAACTAGTAAGATATCACTCCTAAAAACGCGCTTTGGTTTATCACGTGAGGTAAATCTGCCCTACAATTGGATTTTGGAAAACAATGTGACGGTGAACCAACGTGCTCAATGTGAGTGTCCGATTGGACACTCACATTGAGCACGTCATCATGCATCTTCTATGAGGAGTGCAAAGATGGCTGATGGTGGATCGAAAGTGCGTGGAGTTAACTTTTCAGCAAAAATGTAAGTTTCTATATCATATCATTAAAAAGTTATTTATAGGGTTAAGCACTGGGCTTGAGACCAGAGGATCCTCAGTTCAAACCCCTGTCAGGCCAGAATATTAAGAAGGGCTTTTGAACAAAGTTCTTAATCCCCAGTTGTTCCTGGTGTGTAGTGAGCGCCTTGCATGGCAGCACCCTCACGTGTGTGAGAATGTGAGGCATCATTGTAAAGCCCTTTGAGCTTCTGATTCAAATGAAAAGGTGCTATATAAATGCAGTGCATTTGCTTTGTTTCTGTGAACAATTAGTGCTTTTAGAGAAGCGCACACACACAAACCATTATATTTTCCTTTATATTACTGCAACATTAGCTTGGCGCTACAGCTACTCAATCATACACATAAAAATCACAAATGCAAACTTAATGAGCAAGTTTGCCTTTTTTAGACCACTTTGTCATATCTACCCCTTAAAATAAGAGTAGGCAGGGGATAGGCCCAGCGCCCTGCAAGTCATGGGCACAGCATTTTACAAGTGGGTGCCAAGTGTGCTTGGGACTTACTATTTTTCAACATATGGATACTGATGGAAAACTTACCCTGTCCGGAAAAAGATGAGGCCAAGTATGACACTTTATGATGCTGTGATCTTTAGTACAATTCAAGAAAAGCTCAAGATGGCCTCAGGCTAAAATACAGCACCTTCACTTCTGGACGACTGGCAGAACTTTACATTTTAAAGTCCTTCAATGTAATTTGACAGGAGATGAGCAGAGTAGTAGCATATGATTGATGGATCAGTGGGCCCATTTACAAGAGAGATCTTGGTCAGGTGTCAACTGTAAAAGAGATCTTGAATTTCAAAGGTAAAATAAAAATAATTGCCTAAACTGAAGTCAGCCTTGGAGTAGCCATGTCAAAAGGCATATGTGTAAAGGCCCATGTGTAAGGCCCATGTGTAAAATATGCATCAAATCCATCCATTGGACAGGCATGTAGAATGGGGTAAAAGAGGAATGGTGAAAACACAGAAGCCCCCCCGACCCCAAATCAGTTGTTGGTGTTAATTCATGACTAATTTTAGCATATGGTGAATTTTGAACAACTATGGCTGTTCCCACAATCAATCTCAGAAATGAACGCGTACAGTTTGTTTTCAGCGGTGACCCAAAATGGCGGCCGTAACTACGCGGAAGTGACGTAGGCCCGACCGTACCTATTGCTAATAATGTTTGAATGTAGAGACCTTTGTTTAAAAAAGTGGACTTATCCTTTAAACTTTGGCGTAACTGTAGCAGCCTGATGTTATTCCACTTAGGCCGTTGTGTAGAATGGGGTAAAAGAGTAATGGTGAAAACACAGAAGCCCCCCCATGGCATTAACATGGCATTATTTTTCTCACACACCTTTAACAGACTTATCAGCCAAATAAATAAATGCTAGCTAGTTAGCATAGCTGCTAGCCATATAAGAAATGAATAGATATGGAAAGGGAGCTTATTAACAGTTCTTCAAGGGGAGCACCAAAAAAATAACTGTAAACACTGTTAACCAACAAAAGAAGGAGGGGAAAAAAGGAAAAAGAAAATATTAACTAACATGCGAGTAAAATGGATACATTTTTGGTGTGTAAATCTAGTAGTGAGAAGACAGAGTTTGGGGCAACCAAAAAAAGAAAGTAGAGAATGATCTTCGTTTGCTCCTCTGCACAGTGCATCCCCGCATCAGCCACCTGTGCACGTCAAAGACCCAGAGTTATTGGTCACACTAAACAAGAGGTGAGAATAGATGAGAGACTAAATATGTTTAAAAGTTTAATTAATATTATTTATGTTAAAATGTGTTAGTTATGTCAAAAATGTTTAAAAACACACAGAGATGTTTAAATGTTAAAAAAGATGTTTAAAATATGACAAAAGTTAAAAATAGAAGAACAGAAAGTTAAAAAAAACATGTTTAAAGTGTTTGAAAAGGGTGTAAAATGTGTGAAAGAATAGAAAGTTTCTTAAAAGTTTAATTAATATGATTTATGTTAAATGTGTTAGTTATGTCAAAAACATTTAAAAACACAGAGATGTCTAAATGTTAAAAAAGATGTTTAAAATATGACAAAATGTAAAATAGAAGAACAGAAAGTTAAAAAAAACATTTTAAATGTTTGAAAAAGGTGTAAAATGTGTGAAAGAATAGAAAGTTTCTTAAAAGTTTAATTAATATTATTTATATTAAAACATGTTATGTCAGAAACATTTAAAAACACACAGAGATGTTTAAATGTTAGAGATGTTTAAAATATGACAAAAGGTAAAATAGAAGAACAGAAAGTTAAAAAAATGTTTTAAATGTTTGAAAAAGGTGTAAAATGTGTGAAAGAACAGAAAGTTTCTTAAAAGTTGAATTAATATTATTTATATTAAAACATGTTATGTCAAAAACATTTAAAAACACACAGAGATGTTTAAATGTTAAAAAAGATGTTTAAAATATGACAAAAGGTAAAAATAGAACAGAAAGTTAAAAAAACAAGTTTAAAATGTTTGAGAAGGGTGCAAAATGTGTGAAAGAATATAAAGTTTCTTAAAAGTTTAATTAATATGATTTATGTTAAATGTGTTAGTTATGTTAAAAACATTTAAAAACACAGAGATGTTTAAATGTTAAAGAGATGTTTAAAATA